>NW_025999972.1:0-4972 GCF_001458135.2 Marmota marmota marmota
GTGATTGGAAGCTCTGTTCAGCCGTGGGCCACTGGGCCTTTTCTCCCTGTTAAATGTTAATCTTCTTCTCCTGCTCTTCGTCCCTACTCTGTTCTTAGTTACTCTCTTTATATCAAAGAAGACATTTGGCATTTGTTTTTTAGGGATTGGCTAGCTTCACTTAGCATAATCTGCTCTAATGCCATCCATTTCCCTGTAAATTCTATGATTTTGTCATTTTTTAATGCAGAGTAATACTCCATTGTGTATAAATGCCACATTTTTTTTATCCATTCATCTATTGAAGGGCATCTAGGTTGGTTCCACAGTCTTGCTATTGTGAACTCTGCTGCTATGAACATCGATGTAGCAGTGTCCCTGTAGCATGCTCTTTTTAGGTCTTTAGGGAATAGACCAAGAAGGGGAATAGCTGGGTCAAATGGTGGCTCCATTCCCAGCTTTCCAAGAAATCTCCATACTGCTTTCCAAATTGGCTGCACCAATCTGCAGTCCCACCAGCAATGTACAAGTGTACCCTTTTCCCCACATCCTCGCCAGCACTTGTTGTTGTTTGACTTCCTAATGGCTGCCAATCTTACTGGAGTGAGATGGTATCTTAGGGTGGTTTTGATTTGCATTTCTCTGACAGCTAGAGATGTTGAGCATTTTAAACCTTACTGTAGTATTTAATAAACCCATTGTGCACCAATTAGCAGCTAATAAAGCTTCTGCAGCTACATTTCCCATGATGAGAAAATTATAACATTATTGCATTCTTATTTCCTCTTTCTCTATTTTACTTTGCCCAACTTGACTATTTCCTCAAATAGGGAGTGAAAATCATGTTATTTTCTAACCTTTTAAGTGCTCAATTTACATAATATTTGATGATGTCTTAACAATGCATTTTAGCCAATTACTTTGAGAAATTATTTTGAAAAGAGCAGTAGATATATAAGGGAAAGTTTAATATTGCTTCATGAATTCCTGACTATGCAAAATTATAACATAAGTCCTTCAAATGAAACTACACTTTATCAATTTTAAGACTTCTTTTGAAGATAGTAAACTTTATATTGGTCCTTCCAAAAATAACAGATTGAAGACATCTTTATTTTTATATTATTCTTATGTGTCCCTTGAACTTGTCCTTCCTCCCTAGGAGAATTTGACTCTGACTCTAAGCCTGTTTGATGTCTGATGCCTTAAGAAATGACCAGGCAGAAGGGGGGGGGGGGAAGTACAAAGAAATCAAAGTATTTTCTCCTGGGAGGCAGTTAATGTTTGGTTTATATTTGATTCAGACATTTCTATTACATTCATATTCATCAAAATGCCTGCTGAAAGCCAACAACAATATTGAATGCTTCTCAAGTATTTCAGCAGGAGGTTGCAATCCACATCAGAAACTATAGTGCAGTGATTTTTTATGCTTAGTGTGACTTGCTCACTAGGAAGATGCCATATGGTGCTAGAGTCATTAAATTCTTCCCAACTGGACATGTAAGTTAACTTCATGCCCAATGCTTTATTTACAAAGAATTATGTCTGTTTAAGGATTTATTCATAAAGATGTGAAAATGTAAGGACCTTTCTATGCAATCATCTATCTAGTAACAGTGATTGATGCCATCTTTAGTCTCGAAATCAAATAGGTGTGGACAGTCATGGGATTCAATAATTTACTGACAAGCCAGGGGTGGAAAGGCCTGAATCAGACAGTATGCCTTTCTTCTTTTGTTACTTAGTATGTGAAATTGGCCATGAAAAGAGCATAGAACATATTATTTCTGGAGGTATGAATCTAAGGTGTGCTTAAAAAAGATTCCACTTTATAAAAGCTACCTATAATCTACCCCCACACGATGATTCCATGAGGCAAATGTAAATCCAGCAGGAAAATTGTGGCTTTACATACTTGTGAAACTTGTGGTATAAGTACATTCACAAAATGCCACCAAGGACTCTGCAACAGGCCTGCTTTTCCTCTCAATACCTGTTCCTGATTTATGTATTTCATTGTCCTCTCATTCTCAATCAAATTATTTTATTCCTCCTTGCTTCCATAAACACCATTTCTTTATGTCATGGATAAATAATATACACTTTGAAATATTTTTTTTTAGTTCCAGATGATTGTTAATTAAATGAATCTTGACATTTTACCCCCAATCAGCTTTATGACTAGCACAGAATAAGCACTTCATATATTTTACTGAATTACTGATCAATCTAACTGTGGTGAACTTCATTGTGTTTTTATTCAAGGAATGCCCATATACAATTTTTGGATCTTAGGCAATATATTCCTTCTCTCTAGACCAAGCTCCTAATTAGACGAATATAATTTTTTCATCAGAATTATAATTGTGTAGTTTCAGGTTTGGAGTACTCAATTAAAAATATAAAGGGGTAATCTTATAATTCCAAATTGACTATAATGTTGATCTTTGGAAAAAAAAGTGTTGAAGAGAAAAATATTTGTCTTCATACTGCCCCCAAAATCTGTATCTTTAACATGAGTGCTTAAAATCAAAGACCCGGGGATCATTCTAACCAGAAGTTGCATATGCACTAGTTACCACCACACTAATGGTTTGGGAAAGCAACAGTTGGTCATCACTGCCACGTACAAGTGATATATAATGACTGGTGAAACAAAGCTGGTGCATGCTTTCTTCCTACTGTTTAGCTGTAGTTATTAGTGGTTGCCTACCTCCCGCCTCCAGCAACATCCACGTCTCTAGAGCTCCTGAACCCATTTACTTTCCATTCACTGCTTGCCTTGCTGCCTGCAGCTGTATTAATACATTCCAGAAGAATTTGTTCCATCAATTATGGTAGAACTTGTAGTCACAATTCTGTGACACATCAGCACTACGGCAAGCAGAAAAAAAAAACAGACTCAGCTCATGAGTCACTGTAATTAAGACACTGAGCTATGAGAAGAGGAAAAAAATAAAAGGAGCTTTTACTTCACAAAATGAATCATTCGATACCTGAGATATTGCTAGACACAGGTACAATCATGAATTAGGAATGTCAATGCATTCAGTATTAGTTAAACATCCAGGGTGAGACTAAATGGCAAGAAGAAAAGGGGTACAACACTAAAGAACTAGACTAATTACTTCAAGTCTGTAGTTGTGACTCCCTTGAGCTTTCGTCTTGGAAGGTTAGTTTTCCTCTTAGGAATCTCTTATTAAATGTTTATTCCAGCTACTAGAAATTATTTGTGAAATGAGAAATACCAGGTGCTAATAAATATTATAGTGCTGGTAATTTTGAGTAGTAGTCTTAAAAATAAAATAGAATACTCTTCTACATTTTTATTATGATAATTACTTATAATTTCTACAGATTCACAGAATTTTAAAGATGAACAAAACTGTGGAGATCATACAAACATATCATTCCACTAATAAGATAACTGAAATTCCTTACAGGGGAAGAAAGAATAAATTTGTTGAAAAGCAGGAATAGAATGTATAACTTCTAATTCCCAAGCAGATTCTCTTTCCATTACACATTTGTGTAGATGGAGATCTTCCCATTGTCGGAGAATTTATACTCCAACAAATCCATACTTAATAAACCTAAGATACTTATGAGAAAAAAACAAAATTGTAAGTTTTCAATAGCTAAATTATATTGTGTGTTAAGTGTAAAGACAGGAGAGATGTCGGAGAGAGTAAGATGCAAGAGGCCAGAGTAGCCAATAAAGGTATCAGTCAAATATCATTAGGTGAGGTCACTTTCTGTGTCATACTCTGTTGGGTTTTCTCTGCTCACTTATCTTAGAGTAGCTTCCTAGTCACTCTGCATACCATCACTCCGTTTTAAGTTTTCAATAGCATAGAAACATCATATAATATTTTCTCATTATGTATTTAGAATATGAGCTGTGTGAGAGGAAGGCCCTTGCCTGGTTTACTTAAAACTGTATATTCAGCACACAGTAGGTATCTGTCACTGCTTAGTAGGAGACCAATAATATTCTACAATGAATAAATGATTAAAGATCAAAGGAAAAGAGGGGCAGTTATAAATGTATAACAAAAGGAGTAAAAGAGAACTATAAATTATATATTTAGAATATGTAGTGAGGCAGTAGAATACAAACAGTTTAAAAAGTGCTGTTAATTCTAAAATACAATCAATAAAGACATTGGAAAGATGGATTAAGTAAGTGATAAATGTGTTCCATGTTATCTTTTCTAAATTTGCCATAAATGGGAAATGGGCAGTGCAGATAAAATATCTAACTTCAGACACAGAGCTGAATGTCCAATGATGATAGCTGATTTCATCCATTAGAATACATTGTTTTGGCTAGTCACTGATTATTTCTCATACATAAATATGATGACTAAGATTTTGAGTAATTCATAAGAAGAGAGATATACAAAGTAATGTATAATATGAACCTCAAACAAATTTTCAATGATTCAGCAGAAAAATAAAGTAAATTTTCAAGTGGAAAATAATGTGATTGCTTGAAGGCAACATACCCTGAGCACTGGAAAACACGAAATCCTTTGCTTATGATGGACACCAGTAGAGGACTGTCACTCAGATTTTTAAAAAATTTTCAAATTTTTTTCTAATTAGTTACACATGACAGAAGAATGCATTTTGATTCATTGTGCACAAATGGAGCACAACTTTTCATTTCTCCGGATGTACATGGTGTAGAACTGCACCATATATATAGTCATACATGTATATAGGATAATGATGTCTGTCTCATTCCACCATCTTTCCTATCCCCATGCCCCCTCACCTTCCCTCTCTCCCCTTGGCCCAATCAAAGTTCCTCCATTCTCTCCACACACACCCCCATTATGGATCAGCATCCACTTACCATAGGAATCATTTGGCCTTTGGCTTTTGGGGATTGGCTTACTTCACTTAGCATGATATTCTCCAACTCCATCCACTTACCTGAAAATGCCATGATTTTATTCCCTTTTAATGCTGAGTAATATTATAT
>NW_025999973.1:0-3200 GCF_001458135.2 Marmota marmota marmota
TAAGTTTCCTTTTTTTTTTTTTTTTTTTTTTTGAGAGAGAGAGAGAGAGTTTTCTTTCTACTTTGCCATTTTGCTGCAGGAATTTATCTGCTGATCCTCCATTTTGAAAGAGAAAGACTGACTATTTTGTTCGGATCGAAGTTCCTTGCCTAGCATCATGATGTTATTAATACATCACATCCATTTTATCCCTATCACTTTTCCTGTGTTTGGCTACTGGGACAGATTAATAGTTGTCTTTGCATTATGCAGTGGAACTTAATTTCTATTTGAATGTTTAACACCATTGTAATGATTTTATTGCAATTAAGAATGATAAATGTTTCCCTTCCAGTCTCAAAATCAATATTCACAAAGTGTGGGAGATAGGTGGGAAGAACACAGTTAGTAGAAATGGAGTCTGCCAAGAATTCAAGGGAAGATGAAGGGGACCAGAAAGTCTATAGCATTGATAAGCTCCTACTACGCTCTGCACAGTGTGATAGATATTTTATACAATGTGGCAGTACCAAAAGCCATAAAAGAAACAGCTAATATTTACTGCACACTTACTCCGAGGTAAGCACTTTCCATACATTTCCTTCATTGATTCCCCTATTCCTCTATAAGGCAATTGGTATTTTCATTTTTATTTTATGGATTAGACGTTTGAAATTCAGGGAAGTTAAGGAACTTTCCCAGAATCATAAAAACAGTCAGTGGAAAACTCAGGACTTGAATTCAGGTCTGTCTAAGACCTAAGCTCCAAAAATTTAATACACTTTGTATTAGCTTTCTATGACTGCATAACAAATTACCACAAACTTACACTGATTCATTATCTCATAGTTCTCGAAGTCAGAAGTCTCAGTGGGCTCATCTAGATTTTCTTCCTGAGATCTCATGTGCTAAAATCAAGATGTTAGCTATACTGGGCTGTTAGGAAAACTCAGGAAGAACCCACTGATTCAGGTTGTTGACAGAGCTCAGTTCCTTGTGGTTGTAAGACAAGGACTTCCATTTCTTTGCTGGCTGTCGGCCAGTTCTGTTCTCAGTTTCTAGAGACTTTCCTCCATTTCATGTCACACAGGAACCTCCATCTTCCAGGCTGCAATGGTGCATTGAATCCTTCCACATTTGGAATGTCTTTGAATTCTCCTTCTGCTACCGGTTGACAAAAACTCTTTGCTTTTAAATGATTCATGTGATTATACAAGGCCCACTCAGAAAAATCTTCTACTTGATAAACTCAAAGTTAACTGGAAGCAACCTTAATTACATCTACAAAATCCCTTTGTGGTATAATGTAAAATAGTTATGGGTGTGACACCTCATCATATTTACAGTTCAGAAGAAAAGGCAAAAATCTGGGGGCAGACAAAGGAGGAAAACTGGGCCTTCTCCCCACCACACCCATACTCTCCTCTGTACCATGAATATGTTCTTTTATTCCATTCTGTCCACAACATTTGCCTTGTCAAAAACATAGTTTTAATTCTAGAACAATGAGAAAATCAGGACTTATAACCAGGCTGATCACTAGAGAAGAAACAGTAAAAACTTTACATTCCACATGATGGTAGTTTCATGATAACACAACAGTAGTTACCTCTCTAACATCATCCTACTTTAGACCATGCTCTAGCCATACTTAAGGTGCTCAGATGCATCAGACATTCACCTGCATACATTTATAGGTAAACAGTTCCTTCTGCCTAGAAATTTCCACTATGCTTCTGCTTGGCATATCTTCTCCTTCAGCTCTCATTTAAAACTCCTTTCAAAGTCACTTCCCACCCCAAGACTGGAGACCCTCCTGTGCAAATGCATCTTTACTTAATTCATTACAATATCACTTATAATCCAGTGTTATAATTCCCATCTGCTTATCCATCCCTAGCCGCTGACATACTGTTCCATTGCTGTTCTAGACATCATTGTGGTTTAGAATTTCTGAAGAAGTTGATTTGATTGATTTGATTGAAAATAAATGAAAATTAAGTGCTCAAATAAAAGTGCTAAAGCAATACAAAATGGCAGCAAAACCCATGCTTGTTCCTACAACAATCAAAAATCTTCATTAATGCCATGACCTTCATAGTAGGCACACACCCAGGCTCATTAGATATATTTCCTCCTTCTTGTCTATTATTCAATTTGATTAAAATCATAATCTCTTAGAGAAAAGATATTTGGAAGTACCAAGGATTCATAGATCATTTGTCTTTGTACTTCATTGTCTATGTTTATTGACAACCCAAACTAAAAATGGAAATTAACAAGAGAAATGATGAGAACCCATTTGCAAATGTGTGTCATCTTAATTAAAGCAATATGTTGGGGATAAACAGACAAATAGGGGAAAAAGTATTTAAATTATGATTAAAGGGGCTGATTTCTGTTAAAGTAATCATATTTCCAAAAGGTTATTATTAATTTGAGAGATAAAAACTAAGAATAAAGGAATATTTGAGACACTGCAAGAAAGAAAAGATTGCATATCTAGAAAGATTGCAATAACAAATTCTTCACAATTAAATATTGAACATTTTTGGCTACAGTAATAAAATAATTATTCTGGCACCATCTGGACACATTTTAACAAAAATAAAAAAGATATAAAAGAATTAGAGGATTATTAGGAAGCAGCCATCAAAGCTTGTCCTGACATCTAGAGAAGGAATAAGGCCTACACAAAAGTTGTTTAGCAACAAGACAGAAAAAAGAAAGCCTGAAGAAGTTTCTCTTCTTCTCTAGCCTCTTCAAAATTGCCTTTAGTTGGGGATTTGAAAAACTCCTCAAATATCCAGTGTAACAGCCTAACTGTATAATGGAAGGCAAGCTTGGGAAGGTAAATCAAATTTTTTTACAGGACAACTTGGACAATAGAGTACAGACAAAAATCCTGGCTATTTTGATCCCTAAATGCAACTAAAATTTAAACTTAAAAAGTTTAAGATGAATTTCTGATTTAGACTTTTGTGATTTTCTATCAAATACTAATAAAGACACAGAAAAAGACTAAAGCATAAAACACCAGAAAACAATGCCATTGGACATGCTGCAGTCAGAATCTGGGATATGTTGTCCCTATTTGCAAGGCTAGTGGAGAGAGACTAAGAGTTTTACCTTACTGGTCCCCTTAAGAACGAAAAAAGCATAAAATATCTCCTTGTCTCAGGTTGAGTCCTTGGTTTGCAAAAAAAAAAAAAAAAAAAAAA
>NW_025999974.1:0-2237 GCF_001458135.2 Marmota marmota marmota
ATATATATATATATATATATATATATTCCATTCTGTTACATACATATTGACCATCTGCAATGTGTACTTCTCTGTAGAGTTATGCTCATTAGATTGAAAAAGTTCCTATCTTTGAATCTTTCTTCCCAATGAGAGTAATTGAATGTAAAATAATTAGGTTCTTTAATTTTAACGAAGATGATGTCAGCAATGTAGTTAGGATTTCCAGTTAGTTTATCATGAATGCAAAACTCTTATGATCACTTTTGTTATGCTCTGAACTAATCAGATGAGACATGGTCTTTCCTTAAGGAATTTATATATTGTGATTAAATAGAAAAGAGTGTGCCTCTGGGAAAAAATTGCTGTCCTACTAACCTATATTTGAGATTCATGTTCATTGATAAGCTTAAAAATGACTTGGTAGCCAACAGTAATCAGCATTTCCTTCAAATGTTCCAATAAGTCTGCTTACAGACACATCTGTTTGTGCTGCCTGGCCACGTGCTATTTGTACCTCTCCTTACAGGCCACAGCTATGCACTAGCCTATGATGTTAGCACTCCTTGGCCCTGCCCCAACAACCCCTTTTCTCAGAATGATGGTTCCTGTTAATACTACAAAAATGGAAATTGTCAGCGTGGGCAGGTTGCCATATGGAGGTTGACAGCTGCTCAATCAGATTAAGACAAATGCACACAGGCAACATGAGAGTAAAAAAAAAAAATCATTTTAGAAGAAAACTCAGTTGTTTTGCTGTTGTTATTTTTCCCAGGATTTTTAGAAATAGTGCATCAGTTTTAAAGATTACGCTATAAGAGATAAGCTATAATTAGTATTGATATGAAGCAATTTTTAAAAAAGGTTAAATAACCTACTTCAAAATTTTCTGTTTTTAGCCTCCATCATCTTTTCCTATGGCCACAGCATTTAAGGTTATTTCTTCCCCACCCATACATGCCCCACCTCTGCCAAGTATCTTACAAAATAATAAAGACCTCCACTTTCTGAAAAAGAAAGTAATATTGAAAAAACTGTCAAAATATGCTTTCAAAGCTTGCATAATATGCCAACAGAAAAGTAACAGAATTTTACAACCCACTGAAAGATAACACACCACCATCAATAGCCAAACTCATGAATAAATAAATATTTACAACATGTACATATGCATATCAAGGCAGGGCTACATTGCAGGAATTCAGAATCTGTGGCACATATTTATGCAATGCATATACAGAGATAAACAGAGACACTAAAGAGAAAATAATTTTAAAGTACAGTCAACACATTTAAAGTTTTCCAGTAACTTGTCTGACCTTTCCAAAATACACAAGACACTTTCAACAATAAAGGAAATATGTTGCTGTGATTGCCTATTCCTGAACTTGACTGAGTCATATCATCATTATACAGCAGAGCTAGCAAATTTCTAGCTGAGCTAGTTAGAGTACATTGGAAAAACTAGTGCTACGCTCAAAGATGAAACATTTTAGACCTGATTTACAAATGAAATCCAGTGCATCTGTATCTAAAGC
Organism: Marmota marmota marmota; assembly: GCF_001458135.2. Lineage (NCBI taxonomy): Eukaryota > Metazoa > Chordata > Mammalia > Rodentia > Sciuridae > Marmota > Marmota marmota. The sequence continues at coordinate 1,518 of NW_025999974.1, forward strand.
TGTGTGGAATGAATCAACGCCTAGGAAGACAGAGAAGCATTTTGGAACAAACCTTTCTCACTAGGTTAACAACTTTCCTAAAATTTTACAGCTGTTTAACTTTCTCACTGGGCAGCTGCAGCTCCAAATCTACTGCTGAAGTTTAATGCAGGAAATTAAACTTTGGCATGATATAAGTACTAACTGTCTTTGAAAAATGCATATAAGAAATACAGGTTAACACTCCTGACATCCCCTGGAGTCGATATCACCATACATCTCTAGATCCCAAGCCACCAAAAAGCTGCCATGCAGGCTAACATAAATAACAGCTTGCAGTGTGCAAGGTGAAAAAAATCCATTGATAACACCAGGCAATACAGAAATGTGGTGATATAATTTACAAGGCCCCAGATAATTTGTCTCAACCACTCCTTTGGGTAGATATATACCGACCATCTAAGCTAAGTGCTGTTGGAACTTTTCCCTGCAAGGTATAGTAGGTAAAAGATTTGAAATGTCTTTAATGCAACAAAAGGAGAAACCGAAAGATCAAACTGAAGGGGCTTGAGTATTTAGAAAATCCTGCTGAGATGCTGTGATAAATTATTAAAACTTCTTGTTAATGTTCATGCTTCTCTTTAACCTCAGATCATAACGCTGACAGTAAAGCAAAGATGGGGGTAGACCCAGAAGTGTTTTCTAAAGCTAAGATAAAAAAAAAAAAAAAAAAAAAAAATG
>NW_025999975.1:0-2204 GCF_001458135.2 Marmota marmota marmota
TGTGCAAGCTCCAGCTCTGGCGCCCGGAGCTACCTCTCCGGGATTTCAGCCCCAGTCCCAGAGACTAGACAGACCCCCTTTCTCCCCAATGACCATATCTTTCCTCCATCCTCTGTTCAGCTCAGATCTTTTGCTCTTTCAGGGTTCTTGATTTTGAATAGTTACTCTGATGCACTGCCATGCATGAAATGGATGATTTGCAAGCTCCTGTGTTCCACATGATTCCGCGGATGTTCTGATAGCCAGATTCTACACGGACAGGGAACCGTTCTTTGACAGAAAATGATCAGCTTCCTAGGACCAAAGGAGCTTGCTCTCTGGGGCTAAGGACCCGGAGGCTCACCACGGTCGCCTGGGCTCTGGCCTTGGTGCACTTGCTCCCTAGCCACGTCGGCGGCCCCGGGAACTTTGGCCCCGTGGGAGAGGAACCTGCCAAGCGCCCTCTCGCGGGTCAACAGGCAGCTGGGCACAGCAGACGCCTGGGATCCTCCACAGGGCACACGGCTGATTATTTCTTTGCCTGGAGCTGGGAAAGTTTTGTCCGGCATTTTCCCCCTGTCACCAGCGCTGCCTTCTCCCCTCCACCTGGGTCGCCATGGAGACTACAGCTCTCTCTGTTTCCTTCTCCAGGCAAAATGGGGGAAGCTCAGTTAGCTCATCGCTGACTCTAGGAAGCCCCCTTTTCTTTCTAAGCGGTTCCCAGGCATCCCCATTCTCTGTTTCTCAGCGAAAGAAAGGTAGGCAGGGACCCGAGCTAATAGGGAGGTGGTATTGCACCTTGTACCGCGGGCTCCCTGGGACCTCAGACTTCGGATGAAGCAGTCCAGTCAGGAGCCACTTTAAACATATGAATCTCCAACTCCCAAACGCTGGAGGGTTTTTTTCCTCTCTCTCTCTCTCTCTCTCTCTTTTTGGTGGGGGGGAGGAGGAGAAAGGATTCTTTGGAAAATTCTGGTATTTTGTTTCTCCACTAACCTCATCTCATTTCCGTGGCTGCTTCTCTTAAGATATGCTTACCCCCCAGAGTCTCTCCATATTGAGTCTGGTCCAAAAGATGTACCTGTGGATCCACCTATGTTTTTTTTTTATTATTATTATTGGGTTTGGGGAATACTAATGTTTTCTTTTTCAGTTAAAAACTAACTCAAGCTTAATGTCTTGCTGCAAATGAAAATACACCCAGGAGGAAGCAAAGTCAACCAATTCACCCAACCCTCTAAATGCCATAAGCATCTCATTTTATCTGAAGGGTGTTTTTCCCCTTCCAACTACAGAATAATTCAGTTTACTTCTAGGGAGATCTTCTTGCTCACTGTTTTTAGTTATCATGTCCACATCTCCGAGTTTACTGATAGAGAGCAGTTAGGAGTTATTCCTCATCTTATTGTCTATTTCTCCCCACCTCTCACTTTTCCTCCTTGTTTTCCTCTTCTCCTCTCTCCTCGTTATGCAAAAGCAGACCAAGGATACAGCTTTGGATAAAGACAATGGGCTTTTCCCGACTGTAAATGACTACACCGCAAGCCTCCCCTGCCAGTTCACGAGTGCATTTCGTCTTTGCCGGCGGAGGTTGAAATGGTGTCTGCAATAACTGACTGGGTTCCTCGGAGCCCAGGGCATGCAGACCCCTCCTCCCCCCGCCCCCCGTGCGAGTTTTCAGTTGCTAATGAAAACCCTATGAAACAGATTTCCCTCGGTTATGTAACCGGCTTCTCCCTTGCCTTTCGGTGGACTTGGGCATCGTGTTTCTCGTCGGAGTGGAGGTGCATGCAGCTGGGGAGGGGGAGTGGGGGCCCGAGGGCACGGAACAGAGAGCGTCTCGCCCGGCTCGAGGCCAGCTTCTCGCCTTCCAGCAACTCGGCGCCCCTCTTACCTGGTTGCGGACAGGGTGGTCTCACTCAATCATGGTCTCTCTTGAGCGGAGCAAGATTTAATCATTCACTCCACGATGGATGGCGAAGGCAGGAAATATAAAAACGAGAAGGAAACGAAAAACTGGAAGCAGATGGTCCGACTTCACATCAGCCCCGGGAGGCTGTTAGGAGACTCCATTCTCGCGGTCCATCCAGCTCCGGCTCCAGCTTGCGGGTTCCCGCGGATCCCCACCCTCCGCCCGCCAACCTCTCCAGCCAGGTGCGGCCGTCTTCAGACTGGCTCCCTTTGGCCGAGAGTGGAGCGGAGGGCTGGGCGCTGGGACCGGAGGA
>NW_025999976.1:0-2061 GCF_001458135.2 Marmota marmota marmota
TATATATATATATATATATATATATGGTTAATAGTATTCATTTATGGCTTTTTACTGCCAAAGTAAAAGTTTGTATACTGGAATGCAGGTAAATCTCTGAAGGTGGACTATGTCAAAAAGAAAAAGACAGAAATACCCAACTTCTTGATCCTCTGCTTTTCTCCCCAAGAAATCTCTGATTAAAATATGTAATTATAAGAGTAAAGGTGCCTCTTCCTTCAAGGTCAATATAACTTTAACATTTCTTAAATGTTCGTTTAGATTAAGTCAGAAAGCCTACAATGGGTAATGGCAAATTGGGTTGGCAATTATTTGAATCTGATGTTTTTGGATTACAATTAAGCAATAAGGCATAAGCCAAGGGTGTGCTACTTTCAGATAACACACTTCTTGGAAAGTGCCATGAGGCATAAGAGGCAAATTAGAGCCTCCATTGAGCTGCAAAATGTGTTATCTCTGTGCAGCACAACTCTCCAAGTTTATTAATACCATATACATCATGTTAGATGCACTAGTTGTATAGAGATTGATTGTAGCATGTAAAACATATGTTTAAAACATGCTTACTCTTGTGGGCTGGCAATGGCTGCTGATTTGGAAGCATTAGTCTTGACATTCATTATCAACTGATAGTGAGTGAAAGACAGTGACTTCACCAATGGAGCATTATGAGCCTGGGAATGTGTGCCCAGGGAGCTGGGGATCACCTCTTCACAACAATCCTGTGCATTTCAATCGAGCTGTTTAAGTGATTTCTTTCTTCCTCCAATTGGCACTTCTATGCATTCTTTTTTCTTTTCTTTTCTTTCTTTTTTTTTTTTTTTCAGTGCTGGGATAAAACTCAGAGCTTTGTACATCCTAGGCATGCATTCTGCCACTGAGTTACATCTCCAGTCCAGCAACTTGGCACTTCTATATTTATGTAAATGAATGAAGTAAGGTAGTTTAAAGTGATTGTTTAATGTGGAGCTTTTTGTTCTTTCCATATCATTTTGTCTGATTTTCATAACTAGGCTGCCAGGTACTGGCTTTGCATTTGATTGACGGAATGTGATATCTAGTTCAGCAAACATCAAACACCTTGGCACTTCATCCTGGAAGATGTTTTGGTAGTTAAAGAGACCGTGTTGGACAAAGAATCCTTTAAAGCTGGCTCTTTCTTTCTCCTAGTGAGTACCACAGTGAGATGCACCAGGAGAAAAGAAAGATCCATCTTTAATCTGTGCTGTTGAGGGAAATCAAAGGGAGTGAATTAAAACCAAGAGTAGCTTCTTATGCTCATTGGAGAGCCCTTTTTTTTTTCTCCGCTCCATTTGATATAACAAATAAGATCATCAAAGTAAGTCAAGCACAGGTTTGGAACCCGCTGCTCCTTGACCCTGGCTTCCTCCCTGCTTGCGCAGCCTCCCCTGGAATTTCTTATGATGTCAAATCACAAAGCTACATGAAGTGCTCATACCCCAGGAGCATAGAGGGAATTTTATTTTTAGATTCCTTTGCTGTTACTCTAGTAAAATAATATGAAGTTCTTTTATGGCTCCATCTCAGTTTTGATAAATCTGCTACATTTCAAAGCTTAAAAAGGGTGATAACAAAAATTCTGTCCAGACTGCCTCTAACCACGAGGTCATCTTAGGAATATCTGTAGAGCCTCAATGGCATGGTGCCAACTGGTGTTCACTGCTGGAAGTTATCGGGAATTTCACCCGACCTAGTAGACATCTACCTCCAGATGTATTACATAAATTGTTTCATACAATAGGCATTTTCTATATAAACTTATGTGCATTAGAAGTTGAGGCACTTAGAGCATCTAAGAGGAGTGCAGGAAAAACATCTTTCATCACATGTTCCTTAAAATTGTCATTCTTTTCTGAACTTTCTGATAATCTTGTTTCTTTTTTTTTAAATTGTTTTTTTTTAAAGAGAGAGAGAGAATTTTTTAATATTTATTTTTTAGTTTTTAGCAGACACAACATCTTTGTTTGTATGTGGTGCTGAGGATCGAACCCCGGCCGCACGCATGCCAGGCGAGCACGCTACCGCTTGAGCCACATCCCC
>NW_025999977.1:28-27500 GCF_001458135.2 Marmota marmota marmota
GGTTATTTTTCTCCCCCTTTACTGAGATACCTCCCACTGTTAGTTTTGGGTGCTATTTTTCAATTCCTCTTTTTGTAGTATTTTGCTCAAAATACCTTGCAGTGCTGGTTTTCTGGCTGCGAATTCTTTTAACTTTTGTTTATCGTGAAATATTTTAATTTCATTGTCAAATCTAAAGCTTAATTTTGCTGGATACACTATTCTTGGTTGGAATCCATTATTTTTCAGCGTTTGAAATACATTGTTCCAGGATCTTCTCGCTTTCAACGTCTGTGATGAAAAATCAGCCGTTAACCTAATTGGTTTACCCCTGAATGTAATCTGCCTCCTTTCTCTCGTAGCTTTTAATATTCTCTCCTTGTTCTGTATGTTGGATATCTTCATAATTATGTGTCTTGGAGTTGGTCTATTACGGTTTTGAATGTTTGGGGTCCTGTAGGCTTCCAGGATTTGGCAATCCATTCCATCTTTCATATCTGGGAAGTTTTCTAGAATTATTTCATTTAATAGGTTGTCCATTCCTTTGGTTTGAACCTCTATACCTTCTTCTATCCCAATAACTCTCAAGTTTGGTTTTTTTATGACATCCCATATCTCTTGGATAGATTGCTCGTGAGTTTTAAGCATTCTTTCTTTGTTGACTATATTCTTTTCAAGTCGATAAACTTTGTCTTCATTATCTGATGTTCTGACTTCTACTTGATCTAGTCTATTTGTAATATTCTCATTTGAGTTTTTAATCTGGTTTATGATTTCCTGCATTTCTAGGAATACTGTTTGATTTTTTTTAAATCTCTATCTCCTGATAGAGCTCGTTCTTTACCATTTGAATTTGTTTGTTTAATTCGTTTTCAAAATATTCTTTCATTGCTTGGTCTTGCTGTCTCATGTCTTCTCTAATATTCCGTTCCATCTGAGTTAGGTATGCCTTGAGTTCTTTCTCTGTCCATTTTTCTCATGTCTCTAGGTCCTCCTGTAGATTTAAGTTGTCCTGCATTGTTTGTAATCCTTTTTTCCCTTGTTTTTTCATGTTGTTCACGTTACTTCCCAGCTCTGTTTGACTGCTGTGTTTCTGCTTTCTCCTATAAATTTGTTTTGGTTTTGTATTATCTCTGTTGTCTCTCCTTTGTGGTGGGAGACTATGCCTAGAAATGTTGGGCTTTATTGTACTTTAAAGCTGATTCATTCAATTCATAAAAGGCTTCCGGATTCTCTATGCACATAGTGATTTGTTGTCTGTTCTTAGGACTTTATGTTTAGGTTAAGTGGTATGAGGGTTAGTATGTCTTGGCTACTTTAGAAGACTGCTCTACTGAAGGGGGGGATACTAACAGGTGATTGGATCAGGGTCTTGGTAGTAGCTAGGTATTTAGGAGCCCTATAGACAGCCTCGAAACATTCACCTATTTGCATTTAGACAATTACACGTAATGGAAGACGTAATGCTTGGGATGAAAGTTGGGGGGTAGGGGAAGGAAGGTGCTCTTAAAAAGAAAGAAGGAGAGAGAGAGAGATAGATTAGAGGAGAATGGAAAGAACAATAAAACTTGAAACAGGAAAGAAAGAAAGAAGGAAAAGGGGAGAAAAGAACAAAGAGAGAAAAAAAAAAGAAAAATAATTGAAGTCTTAGAGATCCATTTTCTTCTCTTCCAGTAGGCGGAGCTGTGCCCTCCGAGCCGAGCTTCTGCCCTCTATGTGGCGATAGCAATCCCTGTAAGGCGGCTCCTGGGAGTCTCTCAATCCTGTTAGTCCAGAGCCGTTTCACTTCTCCGGCCCCTCCCCCGCTTCCTCCTGCCAGCCAGCCAGCCAGGTCCTGTTCACGGGAGGCGGTTCCCCAAAGATCTGGTTACACTTGCAGCCCCACCGCGTGTCCTATTTCCCGAATGACTGAGCACTCTCTCTGTCATTCATCTAAGCCCCAGTGCTGTGATGCGGTGATCTGGGGACCAACAGTTTAATTTTTCCGGACCCCTTTGGTGGACATGCCCCCGGAAACTGGTGGCTAAGACCTTGGGTGTCACCACTGGTGGTAAGAGGAGTTGGGGATCGGGAATCCCCTCTGCTTACCTACAGACACGCCCCCGGAGAGATTCCCGAGGTTTCCTGGCTGCTTGTATCTGGAGGGAGTGGGAGTCACACACGTGCTAAAGTGGATTCTGCTGGGAATGAATTCCGTTGGCCGACCTCCGGTGACGTCACCTCTCTGCTATGGCGGGCCCCAGGCTCCTTGCCAGAGTGTCTGAAGGGAGGGGTGGGACTGGTCTGTCTCTGGTTGGTTTCAGTTCCAGGTTCGCTACTTCATGAAGGCCTGGCTAGAGACCTCTTCCTAGAGTCCCTGCGCCGCTCCTGCTGAGCCGCGCCTCAGAGGCTAGCCGCCCAGTCGCGGGGGCCAAGGGCGTGCAGCCAACGGCCAAGTCACGCAGGCAGCGGCTGGCAGGTCCGGACTTCTATGCCGCGTGGCAGAGATTCACTCGTCTGGGGCAAACTGTCACCTCCAAAAATCCTACCAATTGCCGGCCGGTCCCTCTTCAGTGGAATTTCACCAGGAGCCTCTAAGCAGGTAGAATCCAAGCGTATCAATGCGTCTCTCTGACCCCGTTACTGAGGAGGTACTGAAATCGCTGCCTCCCCGCCCACCGCCATGTTGGATCTCTCTATGTAAAGTTTTTCAAGGTTCTTTTTATTGTATTTAGCTCAGTTTCATACTTTAGATAACTTACTTTTGTAAAACTGGTATGTAAGATGAGACTAAAAACATATAATAAGTATCTGCAAGCCTGATCATGCCCTGTGTTCTTATATAATTCAGGGAATCCTTAGGTACTACAGGTTAAGGTGATAGGTGTGAGACTGGTTGTTATGTGGTATATTACTTAGCTTTCTGTTACTGAAAAAAAAAAAAACACCTGACATAATCACCTTATAAAGAGAAAGGATTTATTTGGGTTCACAGCTTTGGAGGTTTCAGTTCATAGTCAGTTGGCTGTGTTGCGTTTGGGCTTGTGGCAAAGCAGCACATCATGGAAGGGAGTGCATGGTGGAACAAGCTGCTTACCTCATGATCGGGATGGAAGGGAGAGAGAAGGGTGGGGAAGAGGAGGTATTGGGCCCCATTGTCTCCTTGAAGCCTAGGTCCTCGATGACCAAACGATCTCCTACTAGACACCCCCCTTTTTTCCAGTGCTGGGGGTGAATCCAGGATCACTCTGAGCTATCACCAGCTACTCTTTTAAAATCTTATTTTGAGACAGGGTCTTGCTCAGGTGCTCATGCTGGGCTGGAATCTGAGATCATTCTTCTCATCCTCACAGTTAGCTGAGATTATAGACATATAACATTGTGCCTGGTTTAGGCCCCACCTCTTAAATGTTTCACCATTTCCCACTTGTGCCAAGCTGGAGAGTAAGCTTTTAGGGACATTCCAGATCAAACTTTATAGCATATGGTAAGATGATTTCTGAGAGCAATAGAATTTGTACATCCTAAAATATTCAGGTCCAATATACACTTATAGTTAGGCAAATGCTGTTTTCCTCTCCTGGTCTCCAAGCCTGATAAATATTTTCTCTTCATAATTCAATTGTAGCTTGTAGTCTCAGCATTATCATAGACTCTAAAACAAGGCTAAAATGTGGTCAGAAGTACTAAAGAGCTTTAGTCCAACACCCTGGAACTTAGCATCAAGTCCTCCCCTGACCTAAACTCTCAGTTTTTATATTGAGGGTATTGTCCCAGTGACAATCCCATCCCTGCATTTTGTGCTGATCACAATAGCTGAGACTCATCTTGGGCACATACCTTCTATCCCTGATGCCCTTCCATGTTTTCTCCATATTCTCTTTTTGGTATTCTTAAAGACTTGAAATCTTTTAGCCTCTATATGGTACGTAGGAGCTACCAGATACTGTCACATTTTTTTAGTGTCAGCTACTTACCTGTAGCTGTAAATATCCCTTCCTCCTGTCTCTATTTTCCATTCTAGTGTACTAGGTATTCGTGAATACATTCTTTTACCCTTGTTGGAACCACCCTTCTCTAAGCCTACTCTTTGCCAGTTCCCATACTTCCTGGAGACTCTATCTTGCCTAGGTCTGGATTTTGTTGTGTCAACTATAATTGAGTTTGTTGTTGCCCTACTTCTGTCTTTTTGAAAATGTAAAGTGTAAGACCAACATTCCTATCCTAGTTTCTGAGAAAATTGTGCCATTTTTATCCTTTTTATAACAGTTGTATCATTTATTTGTTCTAGCCTACTGATATGGACCCAGTTTTAATTATGGGTGGAAATTCAGAATTGTAAATGCTTGTGAGTTGAAAATTGGTTGGAATATGACAGTTCCCCAAATATTAAAGCTAATGTGGTCTTTTTGCCCACTCCTTCACTCATTCAACTATTTAATAACTGACTTTTCTGACCATCAGTTTACCCAACTCAGAAATTGTTGTGAAGATTAATAACAGTACATGTAAGGTGCTTAAAAACATTAGAAAGAAAAAAGTAAAATTTACTTTTAAATACTATAACTATCATGATTATCTATGATTTAATCTGGAATTTAGTACTTTTTTCTGTCTTGAGACACACTGTTCTTTGCTCTTCTACTTGTAGTTGAATTCAGAGTTTTCCTAACATGTTGAGTCCTGATGCCTGATAAGTATGTGCACATATTGCACTGAGCTGCACTATTAAGTCTCTCAGTTTGGGTTTGTTTTTGGTATTTGCTAAAACATAAGAGTTACCTACTTTAGCATGTTATGAAATAGTAACCCAGTAAAAGTCTGTCTATGAATAGGAGTGTAGGTTGACAGAATTTTGGTAGATCAATTAAGCAGTATCCTTCTAAATTTTAAGTTGTGTATCCTTAATTTTAGAATTTTTTCTAGGTATTTCTATTTCTAGATATAGTTGTACATATGTGTAAGGATATTGCATTGCATGGTCTGTAACAGAAGACCAAAACCTAAAACCAAAGTTTGTAATAACTAGAGGTTCTTCAACATGGGACCGGTGAAATAAACGCTGTTACTTTCAGTTATGTTACTTATAGTCCATGCAATGCTCTATGGTCATTAAGAAACTTGGATATACGTATAAATGGAGAAAAATCAATATTTTAGGCACATGGTAGAGAACGTATCCTAAGCTGTTCTAATGTAAGTAGAGGATACACAGATATGTGAAAGTAGATATTTCTATAAGATACACAAAATGTAAATGTAAACACTGGGTCACATCTTAAAGAATACGGTAGGAACTGGGTGCAGAGGGACCTAATTTTTTATTGCAGGTCCTGTACCATTTGAACTCAGTGCTCACAAAAACTCACAAACCTGTGCTACAGGCCTACGGCCATAGATGGCGCTGTCGCCGCCAAAGTCCTGTTTGTCAATCTAGCGACTCAGCAAACCAGTCTGTGAGCCATCACGAGGGGCGGTGGCGGTGGCGCAGGCGCAGTGGCAACACGCCTGGCACTGTGTGGGTAGGTGCCAGGGAGGCTCTTCCTACCGGGTATCTTGTTCTGGCACCCAGGAGCTGACTGAAGTCTTCGACCCTTTGACCCACTGGCATTGGGTGGACGTCCTCTCGGCTCCCACCTTAATCAATGGCGTCATGGCCGCAGTGGCTGGGGCCGGGCACCCGACTTTTCTGGACATCTCTCAGCAAAGAGGAAGGATGGAAACCGCATCGCAAAAAGGTAATATGCCCTGGGTGCTGGGGATGGCCCTTCTGGCTCTTAGCTTCTGGGTGTGGGCTCCATGTCTTGTATCTTAGCCTCTCACTGTCGCTGCCAGGAGCTTGGCACACGCACCAAGCTGGGATTAGAGACTTTGACCCTGCCTGCGCCACTGACAGAAGCTGAAAGAAGCTGTAGAGGTCAGTGAATTCGCCCACCCTTTTAAAAGGGGAAGGCTCTATCCATTGCTCCTTGGGTCTACTAGTGATTTGAGGCGGGACTTGGTGTTGGGGATGCTCCTTGATCATCCAAATGGAACCCCCTCCTCAATTGAACCACAGAATATATGAGTAAAAAGATTTCAATTTGAGCCTGACGCGGTGGAGCAGGCCTGTAATCCCAGTGGCTCTGGAGGCGGAGAGAAGAGAATGTGGAGAGGTGCCAAGGAACTCAGTGAGAGTTCAAAATAAGGCTTGGGATATGGCAGAGGGCCCCTCAGTTCAATCCCTGTACCAAATAAATAAATAAAATAAGAAAATAAATTTGAATGAATTTCTCAGTATCTGGAGTGAGACCAGTCTTGAAAAGTTCTTTTCCATTATTTTCAGGAATCACCAAAGGCAAACTGGAGCTTCCTAACAAGTGTCACCTGAGAGATCTTCCTGTAATCCAGATGGTTAGTGTTGAGACTCTGTTCATATTTGCAGTGAAATGGTTTACACCTTGAAAGCTTCCTTCCTCTTTTCCAAGCTTACATTAAGTCCCTTTCATTTGATCTCCTGAATATCTTTTGAATCAGCCAGCTTTTGAATCTCCTTCAACATCATAATGCAGGTCTTGCCTGACCTATGGCATTGGAGTCCAGTGGTGTCCATAGATCTATTCTTTCCATTCTTCCAGTATGTTTTTTGCAGAAATCTTTTAAATAGGTCATTACAAAAAATTGAAATGGAAATGGAACTGGAAGAAGTTCATAGTTCTCATAGACAGAGTAAAGCATTATTTTGAGAATAAAAGGAATCTCCTTACATGGTCTATAGGGTCCTGTATGGTCTTGGATCCTCTCTGCCTCCCCAGCCCCATTTCTTGCTTCTCTTGACTTTCTGTGCTTCAGATATATTGAATTAACTATAGTTAATTTTAACTTGTACTATAGAAGTGAGCGCAAATATTACTTTTCAGGGTTGACTCCTAGTATTTTCAAGAGAAGTTCACAATCCCTTTTCTTTGGAAGAGTTTTCAAACATAAAGTTTAAATTCTCTACTGATTGAATTTGATACTATCAGATGTATGAAGATGAAAACATCATTTTTAGTGAAAGAATTGAATTTAAACTATTGTCCTGTGTTTGTTTTAATAACACCTCGGTATTTGGTTAGCTTTTGTCAGGGATGCAGAAGTTTTGACCATCTGATTTTAGATATTGCTTATTTCTGGAGACCTTTGTTCTGTTGCCTTGGATCTGTTTTCCAGATGGGCAGATGGGAAGAAGGGTTACTATCAGGCAGGAATGAATAAGTTAAGTGGCAGAATGAGAAGCAGAGAATAGGAACATGCTCTGTGGGCTATGACTGTGGTATTCCAGAAGCCTTTATTCTGTTCAGGGAGACAAGGCTAACATACAGTTTGACTAACCAAAAACATATCCACTAGGTGGAAAGACCACCTCCCAGTTGGACAGAGGATGCCTGAGACTGGATTCATTGCTTTCAAAGTTCCTTTGCAAAAGGTAAGCAAAAGTTAATTCTGTATTCTTTCAGAAATCTAAATTCACCATAGAATACTGGTTTTGCTTTCTTTTCCTTTTCCAAATTAATATAGAATTTTAATATACATAGCTATATATGTAAATTTTAACACTAGATGAAAATTCATTCAAAACAAATTGTTCACTACAGTGTTGTTAAAAAAAAACTTTCCTTGTAATTTACTCATCATAAACATAGGTGCCTTTTTGCAGTATGGGTTAAAATCCCTGGTATCCTCCCTTCCAAGTGGGAATCTGAAGGCAAGGAGTGCCCTTTTTCTCTTTGGTAGCTGTGTAGGCCACATGGCCATCAAAGAGTCAAGTTGTTGTGGCCATCAGAGGAATAACATGGACTTCTCAGAGTGAGAGGGTATAATGAAGCTGTGACACTTTGTGGTGAGGAGCTTTTTTTCTGGGAGGTTTTTTGGGGATGCAGCTGCTTGTAATCATGCTACAATTGGCCTCTGTAAGTTATGAGATGACATTGACTCTGCCTTCTCCACCCAACTTCCTGTAGGTTTTACACATATGCAAATAATGGAACCCTTATTTATGGCTGTTTCTGGGACTTATGAGTCAAAAGTCATGCATCCATATGGTCTACGTTCCACAAAGCCAGAGCTGGGGGTTTGGGAGGAGAGCTTTTGTATTCAGGCAATGTGTCTTCATTGTTTATGTTCCTAGCCACATTCCTAGAATAGAAAAAAAAAAAAAAAGCCTTTTTGGCTCTTCTTATCTCTCAGAGCCATTCCATGGAAGGATTATTCTATACAGTGTTATTATTTATGAAATTACAGGTATTTGGGTTGAATTTGAATAATTCCAGCATGTTGTCCAGGATACACAGCTTTTGCAACTTTCTACACAGTGTCATAGCTTTTTGTTGTCTTGTCTGCTTATACTTGTGACCCTGTGTGCCAGCGTTTGATACACCACTATATTTAGAAGCATGGCTAGCTGTAGCCAGACTGAAAACATGGAGTAGGTTCTTCAACAATGTCTTTCCTTTGAATGCATGTCCTATGGAATTTAGCCAAACTACTTATTTTCACAAATAATATTAAGAACCAGCTTCCACTGTTTTCTACAGTGTTTTTTAAAATTTATTTATTTATTCTAATTTGTTATACATAACAGCAGAATGCATTTCAAATCATAGTACACATATAGAGCACAATTTTTCATGTCTCTGGTTGTACACAAAGTAGAATCACACCATCCGTGTCTTCATACATGTACTTAGGGTAATAATGTCCATCTCATTCCAACATCTTTCCTAACCCCTGCCCCTTACCTCTCCCTCCCTCCCCTTTGCCCTATCTAAACTTCCTCCATTCCTCTCATTCACCGCATTATGGATCAGCACCCACATATCAGAGAAAACATTTGGCCTTTGGTTTTTTGGGATTGGCTTACTTCACTTAGGATGGTATTCTCCAACTCCACCCATTTACCTGCAAATGCCATGATTGTATTCTCTTTTAATGCTTTGTAATATACCATTGTGTATATATACCACCGTTTCTTTATGCATTCATCTACTGAGGGACACCTCAGTTGGTTCCATAGTCTAGCTATTGTGAATTGAGCTGCTATAAACCTTGATGTGGCTGCAGCACTAGAGTATATTGATTTTAAATCCTTTGGGTATAAACAAAGTGTGGGATAGCTGGGTGAAATGGTGCTTCCATTCCCAATTTTCTGAGGAATCTCCATACTGCTTTCCATAGTGGTTGTACCAATTTGCAGTCCCATCAGCAATGTATGAGTGTACCTTTTCACCACATCTTCTCCAACATTTTTTGTAGCCTGTATTCTTGATGATTGCCATTCTGACAGGAGTGAGATCAAATCTTCATTTTGATTTGCATTTCTCTAATTGCTAGAGATGTTGAACACTTTTTCATATATTTGATGATCAATTGTATTTCTTCATTTGTGAAGTGTCTGTTCAGTTCCTTAGCCCATTTATTGATTGGGTTATTTGGGTTTTTTTGGTGTTCAGTGTTTTGAGTTCTTTATATTTATTAGAGGTTAATCCTTTATCTGAGGTGCATGTGGTAAAGATTTTCTCCCAATCTGTAGGTCTATCCTCATGTTATTAATTGTTTCCTTTTGCTGAGAAGAAGCCTTTCAATTTGAATCCATCCCATTTATTGATTCTTGTTTTACTTCTTGTGTTCTAAGAGTCTCGGATTTGGTTTTTTCTTTCTTTTTCTTTCTTTCTTTTTTTTTTGGTGTTAAGTTTTTTGAGTTCTTTAGATATCCTAGAGATTAGTGCTCTGATTTGCCTGTGGTAAAATTTGCTGCCATTCTGTAGGCTCTCTCTTCACATCACTGATTGTTTCATTGTTTCTTTTGCTGAGAAGAAGCTTTTCAGTTTGCATCCATCTCATTTATTGACTCTTGGTTTTCATTTCTTGCACTATAGGAGTCTGGTAAAGGAAGTCAGGGCCAAATCCTACATGATAAAGATTTGGTCTTTTTTTCTATTAGGCTCAGGGATTTTGGTTTAATTCCTAAGTCCTTGATCCACTTTGAGTTGAGTTTTGTGCATGGTGAGAGAAGGAGTGGCTTAATTTCATTTTGCTGCCTATGGATTTCCAGTTTTCCCAGCACCATTTGTTGAAGAGGCTATCTTTTCTCCAGTGTATGTTTTTGGTGCCTTTGTCTCATACGAGATAACTGTATTTATGTGGGTTTGTCTGTGTGTCCTCTATTCTGTACTTGGTCTACAAGTCTGTTTTGGTGCCAATACCTTGCTATGTTTGTTACTATTGCTTCCTGCTTCACTCTTCTTGTTAAGGATTGCTTTGCCTATTCTGGCTCTCCTATTTCTCTTTAGTTGATAACCAAAGGACTTAAAAACAGCATACTACAGGGACACTCGCCACATCGATGTTTGTAGCAGCACAATTCACAATAGCTAAAATGTGGAACCAACCTAGATGCCCTTCAATAGATGAATGGATAAAAAAACTGTGGCATTTATACACAATATTACTCAGCAATAAAAGAGAATAAAATTATGGCATTTGCAGGTAAATGGATGGATTAGTGAAGTTAACTAATGCAAAAAAAAAAAAAACAAATGCCAAATGTTTTCTCTGATATAAAGAGGCTGATTCATAGTGGTGTAGTGATGGGGAGCATGGGAGGAATAGAAGAACTCAAGATAGAGCAGAGAGTTGGGAGAGGAACAGAGGGGGCATGGGATTAGAAAAGATGGTGGAGTGTGATGGACATCATTATCCAAAGTACTTTTATGAAGACACAAATTGGTGTGAATGTAGTTTGTATACAACCAGAGATATGAAAACTTGTGCTCTATGTGTGCATAATAAGAATTGTAATGCATTCCGCTGTCATATATAAATAAAAATAATAACAAAATAAAAAAGAAAAAGTTAATTTAAAAAAAGATTTCTTATACAACATAGTGAGTACATGGTTCAGGCTTTCTTCTTTTTTTGAGGAGCTGAATTTTTAATTTAATTTGAAATATTTTAATTGATACATAATTGTACATATTTATGGTGTACAGGGTGATATTTCAATATATATGTATACACACAATGTATAATAGGGTAATTGGCGTATATATTACATTTCAAATATATATCTTTGTGTTAGAGAACATTCAAAATCCTATTAAGGAGTCATTTTGAAATATGCAGTTCATTGTTGTCAAACTCAGTTTCCCTACTCTATAAAACATTAGTTTTCTCCCCCAACAGCACCCCTTTACCTGTAAACCATCCTCTCTCTAAACTTCACTCCCCAACTTTTTCCAGCCTCTGCCAATCACTATTTTACTCTCTCTTAGGACAATCAACTCTTTGAGCTCTACATACACATGAGAACATATAGAAATATTTCCGCCTGTGTGAAATGAAACCCTTTGGTTACCTGGCTACAGCATACCAATGTCCTGATTTTTCTTCTAGTTCAGTGGTAAGTTTTTTGTTTGTTATTCCTATTCTTTACTTCTTAATGTTGGAATACTCCAGAGGTTAGACCTTTGCCATTTTCTCTTTTTCAGCTACATTAAGTGATTTTTATCTAATGCCATGGTTATTCCCTAATGACTCCCAGATTAATTTTCAAGCCCTAAATTACACTGTGAAATTCAATTTTCTATTCAACCTCTTGAACCCAACATGGGCAAAATAGAACTCAAGTCCATGCTTCTCCAAACCTTCCTCCAGTTTGCCTCATTTCTATCTCAGAATTCACCTACTTGTTCAAGAAAAGAAAATCTAGGAGTCATGTTTTACTTTTCACATTTCTTCCTCCTTATATACAAGTCATCAATAATCCTAATTTCTCTATCTTCGAAACAGAGACTGAGTGCAAAATGTAACCACTTGTCCGTCATCTGTGAGACTCGCCTAAGACTCTTGCCTGGAATATAGTAATAACCTATTTGGTCTCCCTGCTTTTCCCTCAACCCTCTTCTTCCCTACCTTTCCATTATAGCTTCATATTTCATACAGGGAAGCCAAATTGTACCACTCTACTTCTCAATCTCACTAGTGGCCTCATTTACATATACTTACTAGGCTAAATGGACCTTTTGTAAAATAGTCTCTGCCTTTCTCCCCTAGTTCTTATGACTCTTTTTTATTTATTTTTTATGAGAGAGAGACAGAGAGAGAGAGAGAAATTTTTTTAATATTTATTTT
The DNA here is from genome assembly GCF_001458135.2 of Marmota marmota marmota. Taxonomy (NCBI): domain Eukaryota; kingdom Metazoa; phylum Chordata; class Mammalia; order Rodentia; family Sciuridae; genus Marmota; species Marmota marmota. The sequence goes on from NW_025999977.1 coordinate 12,137, forward strand.
TCAGTTTTCGGTGGACACAACATCTTTATTTTATTTTTATGTAGTACTGAGGATGGAACCCAGTGTCCCGCGCATGCCAGGCAAGCGCGTTACCACTTGAGCCACATCCCCAGCCCCAACTCTTTTTTCTTAATCAGTATGCTGCATCCTCACCAGCCTCTGCTATTCCTAAACATGCCACATAAGTTAATATTCAGGACCTTTTCACTGCCTTAACCTCTCTGCAGAATGTTCTTTCCTAGTCGCATGGCTTATATGCTTATGAGATTCTCTTCCTATGTTGCCTCTTTAGACAGACCTTCCCTAGCCACCTTATTTATAGTAGCAACCACCTCCACATTCTGCCCCAATCCCTGCTTTTTCTTCTTAGCACCTGATGTTATATATTGTTTATAATGTTTTGGTCAGTCTTCTTCACTGGGATGTAAACTCCATAAAAGCAGGTACATTATATGGGATACAGCTGTATAACCAGCACACAGAAGTATACCTGGCACATGGTAAGGAATCCAATACATATTAATTCAGTCTATGAGTGGATGAATGGAATTTCTGTTATCCAATAACGTAGTTTTTGTTTGAATGAATAGGATATTAAAGAAAGTTAAGGATGTGCCCATAAAGACAAAAGATGAATTCAGATTCATTCCTCTCAAATGATACGAATTTTTTTTAAGAATAGGAGAGTTATTCAGTAGTAGTAAAGAAAAAATTTATTTTTTGAAATACTATTTCAGTTGTTGGTGGGCTTTATTTGTTTACTAATTTTTATTCATTTACTGTGCAGAGAATTGAACCTAGTGCCTCACATATGCAAGGCAAGCTCTCTGCCACTGAGATACAACCCCAGTGATTCAAAATGTATATTTTCAACAAGAGAGTTTACTTTATATGAAATTCATAAAAAGTCTCAGTATTACTTTTGAATGGAAAGTTACACTTAGTGTATTTAGGCCTGAACATTTAAAAAGCAGATATATACATACACATATACACACAAATACAATAGTTTTATTAAACCCTTCAGTATAAACAGAAGCATCTTGATTATCCCCCTATCCTTTCCCCTTTCTTCCCAAAACAAATTTTTACCAGGAGGCCATCAGCTACTCAAGGCTTTAGAGTCCTATCTGTTGTACCTTTTCAATTTGGTACTGCTGCACCTGTTCATAAGAAAACATGGCAATATCTACATTGGTTTCACAGAGGCAGCAAAGTATTCTGCATAAGTATGTCTGTGAATTTTGTACCACTATGCAGCTGATAGTTTACAAAAATATGGACAATCCCACCACGAAACAGATGTCTTTCTGTGTGTATAATTTGCTAGAAGGCAGGGCATGGTTAGGAGGTCAGTTTTCACTAGTGAGCTGAAAAATCTAAATTATGAAATATAGGTAGCCACACCAAGGCCCTCCTGAGCCATGGACAGAAGGCTGTTCTGAGTACTCCTGGAAGATGGCAGTCTGTTAGTGAGATGAATAGGGAAACACAAGTTGAGCCACTTGACTTCTCTAGAATTGAGGAAGGATTTTAAGCCAGCATGTTCCGTTTGGATGTCAACATTCATTTAACTTTTATCACGGTGGCTGTGCTCTCTGATAAGGGGACAGCTGTGATCATGGCACAGAAGAATTATGAATATTACTTCCTATGAAGACTTTCAAGCCAAGTAACCCTTCTGAGAAGAAATGCTCTCAATACCAGTTCCATTTCTTCCCCCAAAGAGAGCTCATGTTTATTGTTCTTTCTTCTGGACTTTCCTGCACCAGAAAAGGAAGCAGCAAAGCTTAATAGAGAAGGGCAATAGACTCAATTTAAACTATTGTATTACTTACTGCTAGAGGTTTTTCTAGGATTTGGAGGTCAATATATGTTCCTTTCTCAAATGGTTTGCACGTGCACAGGCAGCCAACCATGGTAGTCAAGTAATGATAAAATTGTTCATAGATCTTGCTGCTGAAAAAGGAGTCTGATTTTGCCTTTTGAACCAACTCAGTTTTCTTTGCAGCAGTCAAACTTTCACGATACCTGTGCATAATATATCAGAGCTGGTTCAGTATACTGGTACCCAGGCTGAGTAGTGCAGAGTCAAAGATCCCAGGAGGAAATAGTACTAAAGGGCGGTCATAATTTACATAGTGTGACATACTTTCTCATAGAAATCCCAAATGAAGTGCAATAAGAAAGTACTGCTACGCTCCAGTGATATTGCAGTAGTGGACAGCCATCCTACATAGTGAATCATAGACACAGAGTTCATGAATCGACCCAAGGTTGTCTCTAGAGGACTGCTTGTCACAGGTTTCATTCGAATGTCCACAGAAAGCCACAGCAGCCAATTTTGCAATGGTTCTTTCAGACTGTGAAGAACACTGAACTTGAAAGAAATGGCTGATGTAAAGAAGAGCTGTGCTGGATGGTCAAAATGAAGAGGCTTCACATCTGAGAAACTACTAAAAGGAATGCAGCTTAGGAACTGAAGGAATTGTGACCAACAACAGAGGCCATCCCAGAGAGGGAGGCTCTTAGACAGGAACAAAACCCTTCCTGTAGGAAGCAGTGGGCCCTGATGATAGTGTCCAGCAAGTTGGGAAAGTCTTATCTCCATGTTCATAAATTTTCATTTTATACTAAATACATTCTTGTTGTAATATTTGCTCAACCAGTGATAGAGAACCCAATAAGATCAACTCATCTCTGACACAGTTACTATAGGGAAGTAGCAGAGAGTTGTTCAAAATGAGCCCATCTGAGCAGTGGAAAGTCAAACATCTGCACAAGCCAAGGCCCTTCCCACCACAGCATGAGTCTCTTTTGTGTTCCCTGAATCTCTCACAAATGTGCCTGCTACTGTGCATTTCTTGGAGGCTCTGTGAAGCTAGAGTTTCTGAGACCAACTCCAGGACCCCTCTGATGCACAGCATGGTAAACCACCACAGCCCTGTTCCAGTGCACTCCTGGTTCTTGAAAAGCTCCAGGTGGAGTACCATTCTCTTCCTTTACTCATGTCTAAAGCAGTTTCTGTCTACTGCTAAGTCCTTCTCATTAAGACTCAGGTTAAATCAGTTCCACTTCCTTTATGGATTTATTGAGCACTTACTTAGTAATGGATTCTTTTAATTGCCTCCATTCAGTGATATCTGCTTCCTCAAAATTCCTAGTGCTTGTATGGTACGTAGTATGAAAATGCTATTTATTTTTTATTGTATGTTTTCCATCTCTCCAGAGTGATTGGACACTTTTTTTGGACATGTACTCTGTGCCTACCAAAAGTATGTGCTCTAACCTTGATGATATAGGTAATGACTAGATCTTTCTACTAAATTTAGAATTTGGTATTTCTAACTCTAATATTAATCAGTTCAAGCCAAGGGACTCTGAAAAGTAACCAAATACATAGTCAACAGATCCAAAGTGACTACACTATATAGTCCTTGGTTCCTTCTGTGAAGGATTTGGTACAAAGAAAAACTGACCCTGATTATTTTCTCTGAGAGTCCTGGGAGGTCAAGGAAAAAGAAACAGTCTCAGTTCAGGAAAGAATGAGTTTGTTTGTTTATTTGGGTTTTATTTATTTATTTATTTACCACTTTTCCACAGAGAATTCCATGTGTTTCTACTCCCTGAGCAGTGTTGGCACTGGCTGACTGGAGAAACTGTGGGCACAGCTTCCTGGGCACCTGCACATGGCACAATCCATGGATTGTAGGAACTGGACTGGAGAGGGGAGAGTCTGAGACCATGAGGCTGAATCATTCCAAGCAGACCTCACAGCTGCTAGCACTGGGAGAGCAATGCTAAGTCACTGGAATCCCTGCAACTTCAGACATTGAGTGGACATCTCACTCTAATGGCATCAAAAACGTGTTGTAAAGTCTCTTCTGCAGCCTGTAGCCAGAGCTCATTAGGAGACGTGATGGTTAATTTTAGGTATCAGCTTTACTGCATTAAGGAATAGGAACATGGTAAAGAATTACTTCTGGGTGAGACTTTCAGGGGTGTTCTGAAGGAAACTGATGTGTGGTTGTACAGAATGAGTGGGGAATATCTACCCTCAATATGGGTGGGCACAATGCAGTCGGCTTCGGGCCCACATAGGAACACAAGAAAGGCAGATGTAAGTCACTCGTCTTTTTCTGCCCCTGGGAAATAAAATCTGTTCATTTTAGAGGATGGATTCCAAGACTGGCACCAAGTGACTCCTAGATTCTCAGGTCTTGGGACTTGGGCTGAGAATTATGCCATTAGCTTCCTTGGTTCTGAGGGTTTTGGATGTCGACTGAGCCACATGACCAGCATTGCAGGGTCTCCATCTTGGAAAAAGGCTTCCGTGAGATTTCTCTTCTTCTGTAATTACATGAGCCATATGTCTCTGCCGAGATTTCAGAGTATGTTGTAGAAAGCCTGAGAGCATGGTCGGAGGCATGACCAGGATCAGAGCCACCAAAGAGACTACCCTTTGGGGCAATGACTTGGCATTGTAGGAGTAGGGCAGCCCCTCAAGACCCTAGAACCAAAGAGCCATCAGCCAACAATTCCAGTCTGTACAAAATGAGGGCAAACTGCTAACTTCTGAGAGCTGCTGGGTGAGGTGAGCCCAGCAAAAATATAGCAATGAGCTGTATGAGGCCTTGGGGGATCCAACCCTTGTCTTAGTGTGCACCTGTGCAGGACATGGAGTCAAAAGAGATTGTTCTCCAACTTTATGACTTAATGTTTTCCCTTTTTTTGTCTGGCCTTGAACCTGAGAATTCTCCCACCTCAGCCTCCCCAGTAGCGGGCTTACAGGCATGTGCTACCATGCCTGCTCCAGTCACTCAGTTCTTCATTTGTTCCTCCCTTTTGGAATGGGGGACTGACCGTCCTATACCTGTTCCACCTTTGTATTTTGGAAGCATGTGACGTATTCATTTCACAGGCTCACAGCTGGTGAAGGATGAATTGTACCTTGAGTCTCACCCACATCTGATTTATCGGAACCTTTGGACTTTTGAGTTCATACTCTTGATGCTTCAAGAAAAGGGTAGGCTTTAATTAGTCAAGGTAAGACAAGTGTAAACTACTACTTTCCATAGCATTTCTAAGAAATTCAGCAATTTTTTTTTACAAAAGCCAATGCTGATCTCTAATTCACTGACCATTTAAATCTCTGAATAACCTTAAAAGCTGAGGATTTGATTTTATTTTTTTTAACCTTTATTTTATTTATTTATTTTTATGTGGTCCTGAGGATTGAACCCAGGGCCTCACCTGTGCTAAGTGAGTGCTCTACCGCTGAGCCACAGCCCCAGCCCTGAGTATTTGATTTTCAAGGATAGCACCAGCTTTTAAGAAAATTCACCTGGCTTCAGCTGAATTGTATGGTTTCAACAAAGGCCTCTTTTACAAGATAGCCAGTGTAACAGAACAGAGTATGGCAGTCCTTATCCAAGGGCGTTCCCTTATCAAAGCCTGGTAAGTGGGATCACAGAGGCACTCCTGGGATGAATCCCCCAGAATGACACTGGCAGCAAAAAAATGGAAGAGGATAATAGCAAATGGACTCATTACTTTTAGAGTTGCTCAATGCTCAAGGATTCAGGGATGTGTCCACCACTGGTGGCTTAGCTGGCTTTGCATTTTTGGTGCACTCTGAAAGGTGTGTGGATGACCTAGGTAAGGTGGGAAAGTATCGACCGGGTAGAATGTCTTCATTGACCTCCTGGGTACTCCCCAACTAGGACAGAGTCTTCCCCTGGCCTTCTTGTGGGAGGTTCACATCTCCATGGTCAAACGTGAGGACCAAGAATTTCAGAGACACAAAAGAGAAAACAGATGGCATTAGAAAGAAGACCAACATCATCCCATTCTAGTACAAAGTGTGTTTACCTCATGAACTTCTACTTGAAAACATTTAAAGAAAAAAATATGTTGTGGATTTTATCAAATCAGGTCTGTCTCCTACAAGAAGGTGGAGAACATCAAGAAAGCTCAAATCATGATGAGAGTATTGGCATACTCAAACACCTACAATCCTTGTAGCAAAATTAGGTTAATGAATATCATGAGAACAGGCCGAGGTGGATTCAGTTCTACTAACCTTCAAGTCAGTCATTCGCTGTCATTAAGTTGCTCTGCCTAGAGCATCATAAAAGTAGGTATGGTACCTTGTATATCTTCCATCATTTATCTTTTACAGCTACCTACTTGCATTTATCCTAGTACCTGAAAGAGCACATTTGGTGAACTTACAGGAGGATTGTTAAGTGACTTCATGTGTGGTCATTTTAATTTAACCTAGTAACTGACATTTTCTGTGCTTTACTTTTTCATATTTGTGTCCAAACTTGGTTAGGGAAACTTGTCTGATTATTACTGCTCACTAAACCACTCTTGCTTTCAGTCTAAAACATTGTGCCTCATTTTCATGGCAAGGTATTTAATTCCTTTTTTAAGTAAGGTTTGAACCCAGGCATGTTTTACTACAGAGCTACATTCCAAGCCCATTTGATGTTTTATTTTTGAGACAAAAATCTCACTAAGTTTCTCAGGGCCTTGCTCAGTTATTGAGGTTGGCCTTAAATTTGTGATTCCCCCGAGTCTCCTGGGACTTTGTAATGACAGGCACCAGGCCCAGCTGAATTTTACTTTACTTTTTAAACCAGTTTGAGAAACATTATTTTTAGTTCTAGTTATAAGTGGAACCCATTCATATTTCTTGTGCCACTGATTGTTGTGACCATATATCCCAGTCATCAAATGCTTTTGCAGGGGTGTGGTTTGGGGGGGTGGCTGGGATTTCAGGAAGGTACCACCATATCAGCTTGGAATTTAGATCTTAAAATAACAATTTATTTATATTCAAAAACTAAGCACTCATTTAATAACAAAAGGGCACAAAGTAGTTTTGAATGTGGGAGAGAGGCGTAGTTCCCAGTCTGGAAGTTTTCTTTCCCTGTGTCTTAAACTCCAGTAATTATCAATCTTTCCAGTTAGTCTTGCTGTTAGACTCCAGATTTTCTTAAGAATTTCATTAGTTTCCATAGCCTCAAAAAGAAAAGTGAGTATTTGACATGTATTGAACTGTAGTATTCCCTAGCCAGCACTCTCTAGAATGTACAAGTTATACAATTTATCTTGTAATGTAGAGCCAGAGTCCATAATTCCATCTTACTCCTTCTCAACATTTTTTTTTTTTTTTTTTTTTTTTTTTTTGCTTCAGTCATTACTACAATGCCCCTGGGAATCCACACATTTTGCTTCTTTTATGTAGCCACCCTTTGTGTTTTCTACTCGAACACTTCCCTAGAGTTAGTCATTTCTAGGCCAGTTCTCTCACATGGTTTCCTCAATATTCAGGTCACATTTCCTTCATAAAACATTCCCTCTAAACCCCTCTCATGGTCATGAAAACCTGGGGAACTGCTAGAGATGCAGAGGCACTGCATCTCCCACAAAGCCCCTTGCAAATCTAAAACCTCCCCAAGTTGCCTCATTGGTAAACTGTATTGTGGAGGCGGTGAAAGGAAGCAGCAGGAATCAGCAGAGGGGGTATTTACAGTAGAGAACAATGCATCCACAAGTGCTTGGAGTGCCCTTCCTAAAGGCACTCAAGCCCAAATTGCCATTCCCAGGCAAAATCACCTAAGGTTTTAGGTCTTTCAAATGAAATAGCCAGGATAGTGCTGGACCTTGCTGGTCAGGCAACAACCCAAGAAGACCAGAACCTTAAATGGCCTTGTGCCCAGTGGACAGTGTAGAGGACATACAGCAGCTGCTCCTTTCAGAGTCCCATGCTCAAAATTCCTACCCACCACATCCAAGACCCTTTACCTCCTTTCCTCCAGGATGATGCCTGGCGGCATGCCCACTAACATCCATCTGTCAATTATATTCTCAAGGATTTAGGACCAGGGTTGAGAAGGTGGTGAATGGGGCTAGAATCAACTTCTGGAAAATCTGACCAATGATGAGCAAGCTCTGCAGCACCTAGCTTTTAAAGGAAAATAGAACCAGAAGAAAGTGGACCCCAGTAGTTAAAAAAAAAAAGCAGTGACCAAGCTGACTTCCTTTTTTTTTTTTTTTGCTTTTGGGTAGGTGTTTCCCAAGACATATCCCCTCTGTTACACTCACATAAAACTCATATTCAAAGAGGGATTGCTAATTCAAGTAAACTAGCCGACTTCTTAAACGAATCAGGGATTGTAACCCAGGACATTGTATTTGTTTTCAGCTTGTTTAATTTTCTACACAAAATATGTAGCGTGAGGTATTACGGAGGGAATAAGTTATTGGTTAGAAGAGAATGTAAGACTGTAAGAATACCTATAAGATGTGTTGAAAGTGTTATGGTGAATTAAGACAGAAGAGGCCAGATACCTAAGGAATTCTCAGGAACCAGATTTATTAATTGCAGGGTTCAGAGGTGGCTTGAGCCTAAGAATTCTTCCTCTGAAAACAGATGATAGAAATTCCTTTAATTTTCTACCCGGTGGGAGTAGGGTGGGGTGGGGTAGGAGGTTCAAATACCATGGAATGTCATTCTATCCTCTAGATAGATACAGGTTTCACAAGTTTTTACCAAGAAAACATAAAAATCATTTTTTAATAAGAAGCTTTCAGACTACTCTGTCACACCTTTTGTGTGCAAACCTGACATTAAAAAAAAAAAAAGAAGAAGAAATTACCAACCTCAATATCCTCTGCAGACTTCCTGCTGATCTGACAAAGAGAAGCTTAATTATGGCAAGGATCTTCTGGGTGGGTATGACTGGCCTGCTTCAATAGTGCAAAAGCAATGGTTTCACAAAGACACCTACATGATAAAGTTCCTGCCCCTGCAACCAGGACAGGGTGTTTATATACCCAAGTGCAAATAGAGTGCCACATTCTACTTGTAGGTATGCATATGTTTGAATATGTACACACCTTTTTTCCAGTAAGGTTCAGCAGGCCTGCCACAGGAGACTTTGTATGTCACCACCTTGAAAATTTATGCTTTGTTTTAAAGCTTAACTCGGTGGACACTTTCTGAAAATTTATTTGGGAGCTCCCTGGGAGCTTGTTCTATGGTAACTTATTTGTCAAAGTATAACTTAAAGATCCAGCTCAGGTGTTACCAGATCATCCAGTGTCTTTTTTCTGCCAAACATAATTGTGTATATATCTTTTGGGGTTATATTGCCACCCCCAGCCAGAAAACCCTTGCCATAATTAAGCTTCTCTAAAGTGACTGTGTGGTCACTGGCTTTTAAAATGACTGAAAGCACATTATAGGTCACCCTCCCATCCCCAATACACACTAACATGCATACCAATGCAAGGCTTCACTATTTAACTTATGGATCCCTTGCAGAAGAATTTGGGAAGACACTTGTACACAGCACATCGTAGACCATACCTAAGGTAAACAGTACCCATCTACTTCTCTGTTGACTCTTTCCCTTCAGAATATGAATATAGTGTTTTGCCTAAAGAAATGGAGGCATTGGAGATACTGGTCAAACAGAGGGCATAAAGTATGGGTCAGGTCCTTGCAGGAGCCAATATAGGACAAAATCCAGTCAATTCAACATTTTGATAAATACTAATTGAATAGCTGTTTCTAGTGTTAGGGATATAACAGTGAATGAGTCCAGTAGGTGAATGCTGTTATTGTGCAAGTGCTATTCTTATGGAAGTAGAGCTCCTAGGATAGGAACCAGGCTCATCTGCTCCCATTGAGCATAATCCCCAAAGTAACTCATTTTTCCTAATGTTTTTAAAACATTTTTTTAGTTGTAGATGGACACAACATCTTCCTTTAATTTGTATGTGTTGCTGAACATAGAACCCAGTGCCTCACATGTGCTAAGTGAGCGTTCCACCACTGAGGTACAACTCAGCCCCCCCTCAGCTTTTTAAAGGTCTCTTGGTAAAGCTTAGGTTGGTTTCTCTTCTGCTTCATCTTCGGCATGGTTGGCTTCTCTTCTGCCTTGACTTTATTGCCTGTCTGCTTCCTCTCCTGGGATTTCCTGGAGTTGTTTTCTCTGTTCCTCTTGGTCTTTTCCTGCTCATGGCCCTTAGCCTTGCTGTTCCTGCTGGATGCAGATTTCTGAGGTTTGCTGTTAGAGTGCTTGGCTGTGTGCACAGGGGCCCTACTACTGTCTGCATCCCTGTGAGCCACTCCTCCTAATGTGCACTCTAGGTCCCTTGGCTACATTTTGGCCTGTGGAGTTCCATCAGGACACTCTGAGGCTTTATGTTTGTTGTTCCTCACTGGATTACAAGGACCCTTTTAGACAGTTGAGTTTTTCCTGCCTCTGATTCACCATGATGGCTCTGGTGTCATTGGATTTTGTTATTGTGAGACTTTCAGGTTGGTCAAAGTCTTTCAAGGAACTGAAAAGCTCAGGATGGTGAATATCCCCCACCAATGCAGTGAGGTCTGCAAAACCACTGCTAGATTTAATCCCATTTTGAAGTGTGCGTTGGTCCTCAAGACTCAGGCTGTTCTTTTCCAGATGGATAATTTCAGAGTATGGTCCGGAGGACCAATGGAAGGCAGAAGCTGATGGATTTCAGGGCTATTTAAAGGGAATAGAGGAGGATCTTGGTTTTTCATGGTAAACTGGCAGGCATCCAGAGGCTTTGAAAGCATGGTTTTAATCTCATTTAGTTTCTTATTCTCTATTTGTTTCTGGCTTTGAGTTGGGGGCGATGCTCAGAAAGTAGTAGAACTCTGGACTGGAGTTATTACTGAAATGTCCCCACATTCAGTTTGTGAGTTCCTCTGGAGTATTTGGCTTTTTCTGTTACTGTAGCAGTTGGGGAATTCTGGAGATTGTGGCAGACAAAAGGTCTGACTGGAAGCTTGCAATCCCAAGGAAACCTCCATCCCTAAGGAAGTTTCCATCACTGCAAAGGAAGGAATGGAGAAAGATCATAAGTAGAATGCTCCCCCTATGCAGAAACACACTAATCAAGGAACCTTCCAACTGTGGAGAAGGCATTTCTTGTAGCAGTTTTTAAGAACCATGGACAGACTTCTGTTAGGAGGTTAGGAAGGAAGGAAGGAAGAAAAAATAAATTTTTTACAAAATAGAGAACAAAACAAGAAGTGTAATGTAATTTTATCACTGTGCTTGTTCATCTTCCTCTCAATATTACCCATAACAAGTTAAGGATATGAATGCCAGTAGGTAGATACTTCAATTAATATAAAAATTTTTCTGATAAACATTTCAGTTATAAAGAGGCAAAGAAAATGCTTCAAAATGATCATGTAATTTTTATTTGTCCTAAAATTCTAGTTTATAATCATTTATAACAGGAAAATGTTGTCCCTAAAGTCTGAAATAACCATCACCAATAGAATATAATGATAAATTTAAATCTAATTTTTTTGATGGTTACTGGTGCTGGGAAGTGGAACCAAGACTTCATATATATTAAGCATGCCCTTCACCATGGACCTACTCCTCCAACCTACAATAGTTTTTTGATATACAGAAAAACCAAAAAGACTTCACAAAATTATTTTAGATAAATGTGGAATTAGAGATGTGGAACTTGACTTTTTATCCTTCTGTAGGTCTCTCTTTTGCTTCTTAGGCTTAAATACCATTAATGACTCTTTGTATGTATTCTATTTTAGAAAGAAAACTCTTGGAAAGATGAAAAATAGCTTCTGCTCCAAAACTACCTGTCACACAAAGGAATTTGTCCTCTGATACAGGTTAGGGCACATCAGTTTTTTAAAATCCATGTAGTTCAAAAATCAGAGTAGGGCTGGGGATGTGGCTCAAGCGGTAGCGCGCTTGCCTGGTATGCGTGCGGCCCGGGTTCGATCCCCAGCACCACATACAAACAAAGATGTTATGTCTGCCGAAAACTAAAAAATAAATATGAAAAAATTCTAAAAAAAAAAAAAAAAATCAGAGTAAAGTAGGACATGGAGAATTCTGATGCCCCTGCCCTGTATATAACTACTTTCATGACATGTTTATATGAAGAATCATTTCTAAAACATACTTCTAAAATGTTCAAACTGTCAAAATCATCTGTGTTCCAAGAGGCCATAGAGAAACCATATCAGCCAAATGTGACTTTCCTGATAAACTGCTTACCCCAATAATACCCTAATTCAATTCTTAGTTCCCTTGCAAGTTGGTTATTCTAAACATTCTCTAAACCAGCCTCATTTTGTGCAGATCTGGGAAGATTTCATTCTGCGCTGTCTATTGATTTAAAATCTTTGCTTCTCGATGGGAGGGGAGGGAGGGGGGATGGTAGAGGATAGGAAAGGTAGCAGAATACAACAGTTACTAATAGGGCATTATGTAAAAATGTGGATGTGTAACCGATGTGATTCTGCAATCTGTATTTGGGGTAAAATTGGGAGTTCATAACCAACTTGAATCTAATGTATGAAATATGATATGTCAAGAGCTTTATAATGTTTTGAACAACCAATAAAAAAAAATCTTTGCTTCTCTTCCATATTCTATCCCCACTAACCTCATTTTTTTTTTTTTTGAGAACATATCCATGCTGATGTGGCTGAGGTTGTTTCTCAGTATGGAGATCACTGGTCACTGTTCACTGGCCACCAGCCACTCTGATGACTGGTGACTTCCTCCCCCTTGCCAACAGCCACTATAGAATCTTGGGCTTCTCACATTCTTTGTCTTGCATGCTTGGATTGAAGGCCAGGAGGATAGCTACAACATTAGGAGAACATAAGAGAGGGTAAATAAAGAAAACAGTGGTTAACATGGATTTTTTTTAAATTTTTATTTTTGCCAGAAGCAATTCAACACATTTAGGTCTCATTCTGTGTTAATAAAAGACGCAATAAAATTTTTTGGGGGGGAGTGCAGTTTCTGGGAATTTAAACCAGGGAAGCTTTTCCATTACATCACATCCCCAGCCCTTGTTGTTTGTCCTTTGAGACAGGGTTACACTATGTTTCTTAGGGCTTTTCTAAGTTGCTGAGACTCGTCTTGAACTTGTGATTTTCCATCCTCAGGCTTTGATTTTCTGGGATTACTGGCATATTCCACTGAACCTAGCTTGTTCATCCCTCCCATACATATAAAAATATAAGACTGTCGACTGCAGAAGTGGAGCAATGCCTAAATCAAAGTTACTTGTTTCTTCAAGCTCATTGGGAAGTGTTTCTGACAGTGAGGTTGAGAAAAAGTTAAAGAGGAAAAAGCAAGTTGCTCCAGAAAAACCTGTAAAGAAGCAAAAGACTGTTGAAACTTAGAGAGCTCTGTCATCTTGTAAGCAAAGCAGCAGCAGCAGCAGAAATGATAATATGTTTCAGACTGGGAAAATGAGGTACCTCAGTGTTTGGGATTTTAAAGGGAAAGTTCTAATTGATATTAGAGAACATTGGATGGATCCAGAAGGTGAAATGAAACCAGGAAGAAAAGGTATTTCTTTAAATCCTGAGAAGTGGAACCAGCTGAAGGAACAGATTTCTGACATTGATGGTGCAGAAAGAAAACTCTAAAATCTGAGCCATATAAATCCTGTAGTGTTCTGGTTGTTTTAATCTGTCTTTTTACATTGACTTTTGTTTTCTAAACATTGTTTTCCAAGCTATTGTATATTTGGATTGCAGAACAATTTGTAAGATGAATACCTTTTTAAATGTGCATTATCAAAAATGTTCTGGGGTTGGGATTGTGGCTCAGCAGTAGAGCACTCGGCTTGCATGGGCAGGACCTGGGTTTGATCCTCAGCACCAAATAAAATTAAAGGCATTGTGTTATGTCCATCTATACCTAAAAAATAAATATTTTTTTAAAATTGTCAAATTTATTAAGGAGGATTGCTTTGTGCCCCACACCTAGTGTAAAATAAAATCAAGTAATTACAATCTTAACTGCTGTGGCCTTTTTTGATCAAAAGACTAGATACTCTTTAAGGCCAAAATTAACAGTTTTATACACCTATTAGTTTTAACTCAGTTTTTACATGAAAAAGATTTGCATTGCATTGAGTTTTTTAACATTAGATTTGTGAAATCCATACTCTTTCAGCCAAATGATAAAATTTGTCCCAGTCACTTTTTTAAAATTCATTTTCACTTAATAACAATCTCTTTATTTTTATTTCACTTTTTTCATTGAATATATTATACTAATTTGAAAAGTTTGTGAAACTTGTCAAAATGTTAGTTCAATAAGGTACTCATAATTAAAATAAGGGAACTACAGTCACTAAATCTGTAGTAATTATTAGAGCAGATACAATTTGGTAATGTGGCTTGTGTGAAAACTTCAAGCAAGTGTATGTCATTACCTCATAGTGTTCTGTGTAGTTATCTTACTGCTTAGTGTACAGAAAATAATGATTAGATGTCTGATTAGTTTTCTCTTAGTAAACATGTTTACCATGGGATGATGTCTGTAAAATCAGAAATTGTTAAATTAGACTAGGATTTAATAGAAATGGTGAAAGCTTTTTAAAAAAAAAAAAAACCCACAGGAAGACAAGCGCATATATAGAAAAAATTGCTCATATATAAAAATACATATTGCAGTTATAGACCTATTTTCCCCATCTCTTCCAATGCTAATTATGGAATATAATTTTTTGATGCCTGTGTGGGGGTAATGTTTAGCTGAGAAGGAATTGTGGAATGTTTGGCAGTATAAAGATATGACTTCGACTATGTAAACTTTTTAAAGATTTTTTTTTTTTTCCTTTTTAGCTCAATTGCATACCTCAGATACCTTACTTCTATAATACTGGTATGTAATATGAGACTAAGAACATACAGTGAGTATCTGCAAGCCAGATCATTCCATAAGTTCTCTGGGAAATCAAGGGTATCCACAGCTACTATAGGTTAAGAGTATAAGGAAATGTGTGCAGACCTCATGAATGCAGCAAAGCCTTTATTCAGCTGTGGAGTCAGGTATCAGATGGGCAGACTTTCTGGTTAAAAATGGCCACCCATTTCTAGGATTTCTGTTTGATTTTGTTTATATAACCTCTATCTCCCTGTAGAGTTGTTCTTTTCCTTCTTGGATTTGTTTATGTAATTCATTGTCGAAATGATCTTTCATTGTTTGCATTTGCTGTCTAATGTGGCTGTATAACCAATGTAATCCTGCAATCTGTACACGTGGAAATATGAGAATTCATACCCCATTTGAATCAAATGTATGATATGTCAAGATCATTGTATTGTCATGAGCAACTAATAAAAAAAAGAAAATGGCCACCCATTACAGGAGCAGTCTGGATTATACCCTGGGAGGTGACTTAGCCTTTGAAGACTTTAACAAGATGTGGGCATTCAATAAAAATGTTGCAAACATTAGTGTTTTTTTTTTTTTGTTTTTGTTTTTTTACTAAGCAGTGTTTTTACAGGACAATAATAGAG
>NW_025999977.1:27525-46354 GCF_001458135.2 Marmota marmota marmota
GGATATACTGGGAAAGGATCAATGCTTGCCCTTTTCCAGGGTTTGTCTTTTCATTGGGTAATGTTTGCTTCCTGACCAGGGATTGTCTTCTCACTGGGAAAGGATATATTAGGAAAGATCATAGTTATTAATGTGGTGCCTTCTTCCCCCAATCTTCTTCAAAGGCCACACTGTTTTGGAGGTTTGTCATTTCCATGTCCTTCAAAGGCAGTAGGTGTAAGACTAGGAGGAATGTGGAGTATTGTTAGCTTTCTGTTACTGTAAGGAACACCTGAGATAATCGCCTTATAAAGAGAAAAGATTTGTTTTGTTTCATAGCTTTGGAGGTTTCAGTCCTTAGTCAGATGGCAAAGCAGCCCATGATGGAAGGGTGTGTGTGGTAGAACAAGCTGCTTACCTCATGACCTGGATGAATGAGAGAGAGAAAGGGAGGGAAGTGGAGGTATTGGGCCCCATTGTCCACTTCAAGCCCATGCACTCAATGGCCAGAAGTTATCCTACTAGGCACCCCCTTTATTTCCCAGTACTGGGGATTGAACCCTGGATCATTACCAGCTCTTTGAAAATTTTGAGATAGAATCTCGCTCTAGTGTTCAGGGGGCCTGGAACTTGAGATCATTCTGCCTCAGCCTCCCAGGTAGCTGGGATTATGGACATAAAACATTGTGCCTGATTTATGCCCCACCTCTTAAATGTTCCACATTTTCCCTATAGTGCCATGGTAAAGACTAAGTCTTGAACATGTGTGCCTTTAGGGACATTCCAGGTTAAACTTTATAGCATGTGGTAAGATAATTTTTGATAGCAAAATAATTTGTACATTCTAAAATATTCAGATCCAACATTCAGTTATAATCAGGCAAATGCTGTTCGCCTCTCCTGTTCTCAGGCTTCCTTACAATTTTTCCTTCTTCTTGCTACTCTCCAGCCACACTATCAGAACATCTGCAGTTTTACTCCAGACCTTTGCCCAGATGATTACTCTCATGAGGTGCTTTTGTAGTGCTCTTCACTTGGCTGGTTCCATCTTATCATTCATGTCACCTCCTCAGAGAGGACTTCCCTGTCTATCCATTCTAAGGAGCTACCCAGTTACCCTGTATCAGTTGGTCTTGTTTCAGTTTTCTTGATAGTCCTTACCTCTCTCTGGCATGGTCTGGTTGGTTTATTGTCTTTCATTGCCCACTAGAATATGATGTCCAGAAAGACAGGAGATTTTCTGACTTGCTTATACCTCCTTTCTCAGTGCTGACATTGTTTTGTGACCCCAGTGGATATTCAATACATATTCCCAGTTGTTCGCATATTGCTGAGATCAATGTTGTCTCACTGTGCCCAAAACAATTCCATGGATGGTCTAGCCAATTATGGTGATAACCAAGATAAGAGAAACCAACCATTATGTCTTGACCAAGTCTTCTTTACAAGTCAGTCCAATGTAGAAGCATAAAGCCTCAAGGCTAGATTCTTTCATTAGCTATCATGGTCGTGAATCTATGATACCAATTAGAGAAATGCAAATTAAACCACTCTAAGATTTCATCTCACTCCAGTCAGAATGGCAACTATTATACATACAAAGAACAACAAGTGTTGGTTAGGATATGGGTAAAAAAGTTACACTCATACATTGCTGGTGGGACTGCAAATTTGTGCAGCCAATATGGAAAGCAGTATGCAGATTTCTTGGAAAATTAGGAATGGAATCACCATATGACCCAGCTGTCCCTCTCCTTGGTCTATACCCAAAGGACTTAAAAACAGCATACTACAGGGACACAGCCACATCAATGTTTATAGCAGCAAAATCACAACAGCTAAACTATGGAGCCAACCTAGATGCCCTTTAATAGTTAAATGGATAAAAAAATGTGGCATATATACACAATGGAATATTACTCAGCAATAAAAGAGAATAAAATCATGGCATTTGCAGGTAAATGGATGGAGTTAGAGAAGATAATGCTATGTGAATTTATCTAATCCCCCCCAGAAAAAAATGCCAAATGTTTTCTTTGATATAAGGAGGCTGATTCATAGTGGGATAGGAATGGGAACATGGGAGGAATAGACAAACTATAGATAGGGCAGTGGTGTTGGAGGGGAAGGGAGGGGACATGAGGTAATTAATGATGGTGGAATGTGATGATTATTACTATCCAACATACGTGTATGAAGACATGAATTGCTATGAATATACTATGTATGTAACCAGAGATTCGAAAAATTGTGCTCTATATATGCAGTAAGAATTGTAATGCATTCTGGAGTCATATACAAATAATTAAAATTTACATAAAAAAGAGAAACCAACCATTGTTTTGGGGACCAAGTCTTTTCCATTAGGCAGTCAGAGGTAAAGCATGAAGGTTCAAGGCTAGATGGTACAACAGGAGTTCAGAACTGGAGAAATAAGCAGTGCCCCTGGTGGTCTGTATTTTTTTTTCAGTCTCTCAGCTTTAGCTCTTCGTCCCAGTGCTCAGCTGCCCAATCCACCTATCCCTAACTTCCTATTCTTGTGATTGTATGTGAGGTGCAGTTACATTGATCATGTATTCTAACATGAACACAGAAAATTTACTTCCGGTTCATTCTACTGCCTTTCCTATTCCCAACTTCTTCCATCACTTCATTCCTCTTTCTCTAAACTAATGAACTTCTATTCTTCCCTCTCCCATCCCCCAACATTCTGGGTTAGCATCTGCATTTCAGAGAGAGGATTCGGCCTTTGGCTTTTTGGGGGGATTGGCTTATTTCTCTGAGCATGACAGCCTCTCTAGTTCCATGCATTTACTGACAAATGCCATAATTTCATTCTTTTTTATGATGGAGTAATAGTCCATTATGTATAGATACAACATTTTCTTTATCCATTCATCTGTTGAAGGGCTCCGAGGTTGGTTCCATAGCTTAGATTTTGTGAATTGAGCTGTTATAAAATATGGATGTGACAGCATTAGTATAGTATGATGGTTTTAAGCCCTTTGGGTATATGCCATTCAACAAACATGTATCGATTACCTCTTATGTTCAATACACTGTTTAAGACATGGGACACATGGAAGTGAACAACACAGATGAGAAAATTTGGGGTCCTCAAGGGTCTTACATTTCAGGAATTGTCTGGAAAGAGAGTGATGGAAAGTCTAAATCATAAAAACAACAAAGAACTAAATTACATAGTGTATTGAAAGGTTCACAACACTACAGGAGAAGTGGTCCCTGTTGAAAGGAATCAGATGGAAGGAAGGAGAAACCCTGAGAGGTGATTGCAGTTTCAAAGAGTGTAGTCCGAAAAACACTCTTGGAAAGGTACAATTTGAGAAGAGGCTTGAAGGACGGGAGAAGAGTTTTTTAGGCTTGGAACAGCAAGTGGGCTCAAGAGGTCTGGGGTGGAGTGATTGAACGGGAGCATAGCAGTAGATCAGGCAGAGCCAGAGTCTGTGAAGCAGTACAGCCTGTTTTTGTGAATAAAGTTTTATTAAAACAGAGCTAATGTCCATGTATTCTCCTGTTTTCCATGGTCATGTCCATGCTACAAGTGCAGAGTGGAGCTGTGGAGACAGAGACAATCTTGCTCACAGACAGTTATGTATTTACTACATATCCATCTTTTTATGGAAAATGTGTGTGTCCCATATCATGTGTAGAGAAAGGCAGTAAATGGTTAGGAATTATGCTAGAACAGAAATGGAGGAATGGAGTTAGAAGTGGATAGGTTCTAGATGCGATGTGAAGAGAGGGTAGATGAAATTTACTAAAATTCCAAGTGTACGATTGAGAGAGAGAGAAAGGAGTCAAAGGATGTCAAAGGATTGTGGTCTGGGCAACTGGAAAGATGACATTAATTAAAGGAAATTTTGCACAGACCAGATCACCTTCCCTGACTCCCCTCCATCAGTTGAAGGAGAACAAATTGGAGATTCTTTTTCATACATGTTTAGAAAGTAGATACAAAGAAAAGAAAAACACCCATTTGGACTAGAGGCCATGTCCCCATTCTCCACCTGTCCCGCAGACTACTCCCTCTTCCTGTGGCCAGATGTCCCTCCCCCATGAACCCTGAGATTGTTGTTGTAACTTCTCATTCAAAACATCATGCGAAGACACCAGGTGCCATGGTAGTTACAGGGGACTCACAGTGTGCCCTAGAGTCTTAACTAGTTTGGGGAAAACGGAGCTCTGCTTAAGGAACTGAAACCTGCAATTTCCTCAATTAAAAATAATTATGTTATCTATCAAAATTGCAGAAAGATGCAAGCAGCGGTGCAGTTTGGAGTCTCCCAAAACAAAGAAAAGAAAAAGAGACACATTTGGCCTAGAGGCCATGGAAATAGATGAAAGAATGCCAAACCCTGGAGTAGCATTTACCACAAAAATAGAGACCACAGTGTTCCCTAGGAACCTCAGAACAAGAGGATAGGGCAAACCACCAGCAGGAGGCACCAGACCTGCCTGGCAGCAACACTTGCACCAGAGGAAATGGGAGACAGGAGGCTTTCAAAGCTCCAGCAGGCATTCCTGCAAAGCACTGTGGGCCAGCAGGAGAAGAGCAGATGAAACTGAAAGGGGTTCTGGCCAACCCCAAAGTGAGTGCAGTAGATCTCCTACAATAGGTTCTATAGGTTGTATAGTCAATATGGTACAACAGCTATTTACATAGCATTTACATTGTGTTAGGAAATTGCTGGGAGGAACAATAAACACAAAGATAAACCTCCAGGTGGGTAACAACTATAAAATCTTAGAAACCAAGCCACCAGTTTTTAATACTTCAAGGAGGAGGAAGAGGAGAAGGAGAGCAGAGGGAGAATGGGGAGGGCAGAACCAGAGGGGAGAAGAAGAGGTGGAGGAAGGAGAGGTGGAAGTTGCTGTTCCATCACATAAGAAACTATCCTCAACCGAACTTTTACAAGGAAAATGAATTTTGCATAAAAATGCATAGCAAGAAAAGAAGGAAACCAAATGCCATATAAAGTAATTCTAACAAAAAGTAGAATAGCATCCTCTCAGACAACGAAAACAAGTCAGAAAAGAACCCACCGAGCATATCAGAGGGTAGCCCACTCTTTCAAAACTAGCTAAGAGACAGTAGGCCATGAGAGGGGAATGGGGAATTGCATCATGGATACAGCTTTCTGTTTGAGATGGTGAAAAGTTTTGGATTTGAATAGTGGATAATCCTTGAACAACATTGTGCATCTACTTAATGCTATGGAGTTATCCACTTGAACTTTATGTTCCACAACAGAAAAAACAACATAAATGGAAATTAGATGATATGGTAGAAAACAAAGGAAGATGCAACTAAAAGGGAACACAGTGAATGAACATAGTAGATAATGTCTAAAAAGAAAGAAGAAAGAATTTTTTTTAAAAATCAGATAATTAAAAGTATCCCAGAGACCTAGTAAATATGAAAAGCAAGAAATCCAGGCAAATTCTAGAAACAAGAAAGCAAATACACATAGGAAATATGTCATAAAGATGACATTTCAAATCAGTAGGACAAATTATTCAAGAAATTGTGATATATACATTTGGGGGTTAAATAATATCTCTGGATGGGTCCAAAAATTGGAAAAAGGTGATGTCTCCTTTGGGAAGAGTGGTGAAGATGGTGACTGGAAAATTGGAGCAAATGGGTGGATTTCCATTGAGTACTCTTTTTGCATCTTTGTAACTGTTCTATCATGTGAATATATTACTTTCAAATTTTGAATGCCAGAGTTCAAATCCCACATGTGCAGTTAAATGGTGGTTCTTACCCTTGAGAAAATTATTGACATTATTTATGAAATGTCACTGGGGGGGGGGCAGAATAACTTTGAGCCAAAAATTCTCAATCAATGTAAATTACAAGTAAAGACAATGCAATGCCCACCAGGGATGTGTGGATAAACAAATGTAGTATATCCATACAATATGATAATAGGCAGTCTTAACTGGGGAGGAAGGACTCACAGTTTACAACATGGATGATCCTTGAAAACAGTCTTCCAAGCGAAAGAAGCCCAATATAAGAGGTCACACATTGTGTGATTCCTTTTATATGCAATGTCCAGAAAGGGCAAAACCAGAGGGATTAATGGTTGCTGGGGCCAGGGGGTGTTGAAAATGGGAATGACCTCTAACAGGGACAAGGTTTTCTTTTGGGGATTATGAAAATGTTATGAATTAGAGAGTGGCGATGGTTACACAACCTCGTGAAAGTACTTAATGCCCCTAAACTGAACGTTTTTAATGATGAATTTTATGTGCATTTTATTTTAAGAAATAATTTAAAAATATAAAAGTACTAATCTTTCGATGGTCATGGTGTGCTGCCTCCATCATCTTCTTGCCCCACTCCTTTTCTTTCCTATCCTCCCGCTGGATACCTCACCCTCTCTCGTGTCAGCTGTGCCCCAGGACTGTCACCTCGCACAGAGCCTGCACACCTCAGCCAACTCTTGGGCTGCTGGGTCCTGCAGCTGGCAAGCTGCTCCCTGCGCATGCGCACTCTGCTTGCATTGGGCGGAAATAGACGCCAAGAACTGACTTATTTTCTCCTGAGCTTCGGTTGATGGCAATAGTCCATGAAGGCAGCACGCGCCAGAATCAATGGAGGAGAACTTGGCAGGACTCTCAGTTCAGTATGTATCCCACTTTCAATTGTGATCTCTCTCCTCTACCCTCTACCCTAACCTCTATATGTTGTGCTCTGAAAGCCAGGTTGGCTGCCTGTGGGACAGACCAGGTTGCCTTGTCAACACTGAGGACTCCAGGCCACAGGCCTCAGATTGAGGCTTTGCTTCTCTGCATACAATTTGATCCTAGAGCAGTAGATCATTAGTAAAGTGTCACCGAGTGATACTGACCTTGTGTGAGAAGGTTAATTGAAGTAGTGCCTCTCTGCTGCCCTGGTGCATGATTGTTGAGTCAATGGTGATTTATTCCAGGCCGTGTTCTGGGTGGGCCTCATGCTGCTGCAGTTCACTAGGCCAAGTCCCAGGTTATCAGCTGCCCTCAGGATAGCTGTGAACCCTTGCGGCTCCCCTGGTAGAGTCCCCGTGTTTTGTATCCACCTTTCCCACCTAGGATCTTCAGGGACCCAAACATGGTGGAGATGTGTCCTGAATCTTATTTTGTAAAATGCCTTCTGGTAGGTCAAAAGACCTAGGCCATTCTGCATGAGAGTTGAGAGATTTTTGCATTTCTTCTGGTCAACCTGAACCCATCTCCTACCATTTTCAACTTGATTCACATTTTATCATTTTAACCCTAGTTTCAAACATTGTGTTATTGGTCAGCCATTTTGCCAATTCCTGATTCTTCCAGTAAGCCCATACATCTCTCTTCTTTTTGCCTTACTAGTGCTGTATCATATGCCTTCCTCTTTTCCCCATTCCTAGCCCTTACCCCTGTTCTCCTGGCCAACTTTCTTCTCATGCAGGCTGTGATCCACACCTCTACCAAACAAAACCACACTTAACAGCCATTCTAACGCAAAAGTCCTGTTTATTATCTATTAATCAATTCCACTACATGTCTTTATTCAACGTTATTGTTTTAAAAGTATATTGGAATGAGTACATATTTATACCTCTATGAGGAAAAAAGGTTTGTAGCCAAGTGGTAACACAAGGACTCTACATTATCTATTAATAAATTCTATTAAATTACTTCATTCAATTTTATTAAATTGTATTAAATGTATTAGAATGAATAAATTTGTGCCTACATATCTACATATTTATAAAAATTTGTATCTATATATGTGTAGAAAACTATGTAATCCCCAAGCATATCAAAAAGTCTCTTTATAACTTATCTCTCAAACTATTCTATTACATATCTTTATTCAACTATCTTAACACTTAAAAACATATCAGTGTATAACTTTGTATCTATGTAACTCTATATATGTAGAAACCTATTTGGTATTCAAATGATACCATAAAGCCTCTCTATTATTTACCTATTAATCAATCTTATAGCATTTCTGTATTCAACTATATTACATTTTGAACTGTGTCTAAATGAATAATTTTGTATGTATCTATCTATCTACGTATATATGTGCAACACTATTTGGTACCCATGTAGTACCCAAAGGCCTCTTTATTTTCTATCAATTCTCAGTGGTACTAAAAGGCCTCTTTATTATGTATACTTATATTATTATATTACATTATTAATTTAATTTTATTAAACATTGAATGTTTATGAGAATAAATAAATGTATATCTCTCTATCTATATACATGTGGAAAACTATTTGGTCCCTAAGAGGTACCACCGATCTCAGCCGCTCTTACATTATGTAGCCATAGTAGCGAGAAATCTCCATCTCTCTTTCCCTCTCAATGAAACACTGCACTCTCCCCAAAGCAGTGTACTTGGCAGCATTCTCCCGCTCTTGTTGAGCCTTCTTCTTCATGGCTTCCCGCTCTGGCCTCTGCTGTTTGGTGATGGGAGTTGATATTACTTGCCCAGGAACATTGGGTTTCCTCCATGGAATTGGTTGTAATGCAAAGTCTTGGAGTAGATATTGGTTTTGAGGCTTGGGCAGTTGTGACTGGGGCTTGGTCCCAACAGTGGGAACAGGTTGCCACTGGAGAGAAGTGCAAGATGATGTTTTGTAAGGTGCAGGCACAGAAGCAGCAGACCGAGGGACAGTAGCCTGGGTAGAAGTGGTCACACCTGACTGAATGGCATGGGTCAAAACAGGCTGAGCTGGCTTGTCAGGACGCATCCAAGATAGGTTGGCAGTAGCTGGTTGGGATTGGTTGACTGCCATGGGTTGAGCTGAGCTAGCAGGGCCAGGCTGGGCAGGGTAAGCCCTAGGGGGTCTCCTTGAGGCCAGAGACTGTGGCCTCCGGTTGATTACTGGTCCAGTTGGAGGTTTCTCCAGGGTCAGAAAAGGCAAAGGTACCAATTTAACCCTCCCAGGTGGTGGAGGCTCATAAATTGCTGAAGAGGGACTCTCTCTTTCAGCACTGATATCTGGGTTCTGGGCTTTGACTTGTGATTTCTCAGGACCGTTAACCACCAGCCATGGTTTCATAGCTGGGCATGGATGGGGGTCTTGGGTACTGCCTGAGTTTCCCGGGGCCCGGGAAGAAGAGAGCCCAGTGTTCTTATCATTCTTCTTCCCCAGTGCGTGGAAAACCTGCACCGACTCCAGCATGTGCATGCCGAGACAGCTCCGAGGCTTTTTAAAGGTTTCTTGGCGAAGCTCAGGTTGGTTCCTCTTCCGCTTCATCTTGGGCACTGTTGGCTTCTTTTCTGCCTTGACTTTGTTGCCTGGCTTCTTCTTCTCCTCGGCTTTCCTGGAGTTGTTTTCTCTGGTCCTCTTGGTCTTTTCCTGCCCATGGCCCTTAGCCTTGCTGTTCCTGCTGGATGCAGCTTCCTGAGCTTTGCTGATAGAGTGCTTGGCTGTGTGCACAGGGGCCCTACTACTGTCTGCATCCCTGTGAGCAACTTCTCCTCCTAATGCACATTCTAGGTCCCTTAGCTGCATTTTGGCCTGAGGAGTTCCATCAGGACACTCTGAGGCTTTATGTTTGTTGTTCCTCACTGGGTCACTAGGACCCTTTATGGCACTTGTGATTTCCTGACCCTGTTTCACCATGATGGCTCTTGTGTCATTGCATTTTATTATTGTGGGACTTTCTGGTTGGTCAAAGTCTTTCAAGGAACTGAAAAGCTCAGGAAGGTGAAAATCCCCCACCAGTGCAGTGAGGTCTGCAAAACCACTGCTAAATTCAATCCCATTTTCAAGTGTGCCTTGGTCCTCAAGACTCAGACTTTTTCTTTCTAGATGGATATTTTCAGAATGCGGCTTCTCCTCTTGGTCCAGAGGACCAATGGAGGCCAGAAGCTGGTGGATTTCAGGGATGTCTAAAGGGAGTAGTGGAGGATCCTGGTTCTCCATGGCAATCTGGTAGGCATCTAGCGGCTCTGAGAGCATGGTTTTAATCTCACACAAATTCTTAATCTCTGTTTGTTCCTGGCTTTGATTTGGGGGCAATGCCAAGAAATCAGTAGAACTCTGGACTGGAGTTATTGTGGAAATGTCCCCAAGTGCAGTTGGTGGGTTTCTCTCAAGTATTTGGATATTTCTGCTACTGCAGGAGTTGGGGAATTCTGGAGGTTGTGGAAGACAAAATGTCTGACTTGGAGGTTGCAATCCCAAGGAAGCCTCCATCCCTAGGGAAGTTTCCATCCCTGCAAAGGAATCAAGGACGATGGTAAGTAGGATGCTCCCGCTGCCCAGCAACACACTATTCAGGGAAACCACCTACTGTGGAGAAAGCATTTCTATTAACTCTTTTGAAGGACCACTGACAGGTATCTGTTAAGAGTTGTGTGTTAGTTACAGGTGATCCCTTGTAGCCTTACTTTTGGGCTGGTACATCACCATGGCACCATGGGTTTCTGGAACAGCACTTGTCTCCTCTGTGGGAAATACAGAAAAACTGTTTTATGAAGTCTCTCAATCTCATATAGAGACCTCTCAATTCTCTCCACACTCCCCAGAGTGTAAGAACACTTAACACCATGAACTAGGAGAGGGTGGAGCTGTTGCTCATGAAATCAATATGAAAGGTCGGGGGTTTTGGACTCCTGCTTTGGACAGCATCTCTATATACAGAGGTTAAATCCTGCAGTCAATTAAGGAACAATTAAACTGTCACACCCTGATATGTGTTGATGTATTTTTCTAAGAGACCAAAGTAAAATTAGGGAAATAAATTTGTAGGTGGTGGTGTAGCTGGACTGAAGTGCAAAAATAGTGAACAGCGGCTTCCTTCAGTGTGCTCCTAGAGGTCTCTTAAATGCATAGATGGCCATTATGCTGTCCTGTATGCTTCTCTTACAGAGTATGATAATATGGAGTGCTGAACAAGGATAGTGGTTAAAATCTCAGGACTTAAATTCTTGGGAGCTGTGAACCCACAGCTGAAAACTGGACCCTCGTTTTTGAATGGTAATCTTATTCCTTCCCCTTCTTGCTGTTTGTACTCACCTTGAAAATGTGTTCCTTCTATACTTTGAGTGGACACAGAATAGTAGATCACAGGTGTAGGGACTGATGGTAGGACATTTGTGGGCTGAACTTCCTTCAGCACTGTCACCATTTCTGGTTGAGGGGCAGCAGCACTACTTCCTGCATATGGCACAGAGCCATAGGATTGCAGGCAGGGGCCATGTTCTCCAGAGAGCAGAGTCCCCAGAGAGTTTTGATCATAGTAGTAGACCTGGCTTCCTTCTTGGTGGGGTAGTGAGAGGCTCTGTCCCTGATTTGGAATCTGAGTTAGTGTCACCTGGACGAGCCTACCAGATAGTGGTGGATACCCAGGAAGCATGACATTGGCTTCGGAAGTTTTTTCATACTGGGATGTCATAGATAGGGAATAATCTGCTGTGTTCTGGTCAGTGACAGTCAGATTAAAGTCCCCGAGTGAAGATGAGCTCTTTTCAGCACTTCCTGGCATATACCACTCAGAAATACTTGGATAGAAGGCAGGTGCCATGGGGATCTGGTTCTGGCCAGTAACCCCAGACACCATGGCTGTGCTAGCATGTTGATAAAGGTAGGAACTGCCCATGAGTGGCTGGAAGGAGGTGCCACAGGTTGAGGGCAGTAACCATGCTGAAGTGGCAGCTGGAGCAGAGGCTCTGGAGAAGTTGCAGACACTTCCTGTCCCGGAAGCTGCGTTGGTCACCACAGGAAGAGAGAGCTGCAGAGAATCTGCAGTTCCATGTAAAGAAGAATTTTGGAAATTTTCTGTAGAAAGACAGAGTGTTGAAAATATTGATGAGACAGGCAGATTCTTATATTCGAGGAACAATATCATCTTAATGTTGTAGTAGTCAGGAAGTCCCTCATACCAATAATCATTGAGAGACCCCAAATCACTCCATTTAGGATGACTGCAAGTACTCTTCTGATTACCTGCCTTTTCTCTCAAGTTGGGTACAAAAATTCCAAGTAGTCTGCTTAATACATTGTTTCCTAAAAGCATCCTTCTACCTGTCCTACCCTTCCTTTGAGACTACACTAGTATTGATTCATGAATTTGCCCTAGAACTGAAGCATTTTCGAACTCATAGAAAACCCCAACATTACCAGTTACCAAATGAGTACACCAAGGGTCAGGGAAGTGAGATCGACTTGTTCAAAATCAGCAACAGGTTATGGAAACCTACTCCCTGGCCAGGACTCTTGTTCCAAAGACCAGAAGTCTGGAGAAACA
Source organism: Marmota marmota marmota (assembly GCF_001458135.2). Lineage (NCBI taxonomy): Eukaryota > Metazoa > Chordata > Mammalia > Rodentia > Sciuridae > Marmota > Marmota marmota. The sequence continues at coordinate 39,770 of NW_025999977.1, forward strand.
GAAATTTGTTTTTCCCTGTTCATAGAAAATCGTACTGATATCACCACAGTGATCTTTGGTATCTCCTTTTGCTTGTCCAGGTCACATGATATTTCCTAGAGTTCAGTTTTACCAGGAAATGATAATTTAATTGTCATTCTTTACCTTCTTGAAGCCAATCTGCTGATCCTATATGAAAATGACTACCTGAAAGTACGTTTCTCAAGAAATACTTCTTGAAAGGATTTTAAACTTTCTGAGCTTCAGGTTACTCATCTTTAGTGTGGTTATAACAATACCAACAGTGATAATTCATCCATGAATAAAAGTGACATATTACATAAGATTCAATGAGGGCTGGGGTTGTGGCTCAGCGTTAGAGCACTTGCCTAGTCCATGCGAGGCCCTGGGTTCAATCCTCAGCACCATGTAGAACTAAATAACATTAAGGTATTGTGTTGAACTACAAATAATAAATAAATATTACAAAAAAGTTTCATATGGAGGGAGATACAGTATGATCTGGAACGATAGAAGCAAAAATAAAAAACAGCACAGAACTAAAAGGAATGACTAGATAGTAGTGAATAATGAATTTGAGTGTATATCAAATTTGCTAAGAAATGAGTTCTGTTATCATGCATACAGTATTATGAAAGCGAATGTTTCCCTTTGATTTTAGTGAATACTGTTAATCAAAACATAGCCCATAATTGAAGGTAAGTTTGAATGCATTCTCAAGCAGTACATATACACAGAGAAACTATACTAAAAATGTGTGTAATAAGCCTCAAATTTAAATAAAGTTTACAAATGGGTAGCCACATGGAAAAGCGAAAACCAAAGCCAAAACCTACTATGAATCTGGGCATGGTGTGGTGGGCCTCTGGTTCCAGCATTCAGAAGCCTGAGGCAGTGGGATTGCAGGAAATCAGGAATTCAAAGTCACTCTGGGCAATTCATCAAGATCCTATCTGAGAAACCAAATAAACTGTACTGGAGATACAGCTTGTGTAGCATGCTTGCCTACCATGTATGAGACCCTGTGTTCAATCCTCCGAACTGGAAAGAAGAGAAGAAAGGAAAAAAGAAAGAATGAATGAAAGGAAGGAAGGAACAAGGAGCAAGGCAAGGAGGGAAAGAGAGAGAAACGGAGGGAGTGAGGGAAAGAAGAAGGGAAGGAGGACAGAAGGAAGGACGCAAGAAATTTTGTACATACTAGAGAAAAAAAATAAGTGTAAAGTAATTTCATTAACGATTACCCACACCAAATAAAAGACATTAATCCCACTAGGTAGATATTTCAATTAATATAAACACTTTCTCTGATAATCATTTCAGTTATAAAAAAGCAGAAAAAAATGCTTTAACAAAATTATGGAATACTAGATTATAATCATCTTTCAAGGAAAATCTTGTCCCTGTAGTCTGAGAAAACCATCACCAGTATAATAAAATAACAAAATTAAAACAATTTTTGATTTTTATTCTGACATTTTCTTCTCCCTTTTATATTAAAACAAAAATGTTTGAGCTACCCTACACCCCAGGCCCAAACAATAATTTGAAATGTTAACAAAACAAAAAGTCTTCACATAATTATTTAAATAAACTTGGAATTAGAGGTGTGAGCTTGAATTTTTATTCTTATATAGTTCTTTCTTTTGGTTCTTAGATTTAGAAATCATCAATGACTATTTGTATATAGTCTGTTTTAGAAAGAAAATGCTTGTAAAGATGAAAAACAGCTCTGCCTTGACGGCTTATATCACACTAAGGAATGTGTCCTTCTGATGCAGGTTTGGACAAAACATTTTTAGAAATCCCTGTAGTTTAAAAATCAGAACAAAATAGGACATGGAAAATGCTGTATCCCCAGCTCTGTCTAGAACCACTTTCCTCAGCATGTTTGGAAGAAGAGTCATTTCTAAAACATACTTCTAAAATGTTCATGTTTAAAGAGTCAAAGTCATCTGTGTTCAAAGAGTCCACCCAAAAAACTCCAAACATCCAAATGTGACTTTTCACATAAACTGCTTTCCCCAGTGGTACCCTAATTCTAACCTTAGTTTCCTTGCTAGTCCATGAACCTCAACATTCTCTAAAACAGCCTCATTCAAGACTTCACCCTATACTGTGTTGATTTAAAATCTTTGCTTCTCTTTCACATCCATCTCAACCAGCCTCCTTTTTCTTGAAAACATCATGCTCTTCATCTCTTTTATTCTGACATTTTCTTCTCCCTTTTATATTTTCTTCCTCTACCGAGTTCCTGTTGCCTGGTACTTAAACAGTCACTTGCTTCCTGAGAACATCTGCCTTCTTACAAGCCCTGTCCTTCTGCACCCCTCTCCCTATTTCTCTTTTCACCTTGTTTAAACAGGAAACTCCCAAATATGTGAATGTCCCTTTTTTGAATAGCACATTCAAAATTTGAAATACTGAAGTGGAAATCTTGGTGGAGGGAGACTGTTACAGAGCAAACTTCTTGAATTCTACCCCGCCTAGGTTTTCTCTTTTTCAGTTGAAACAACACCCCCCCAAAATCTGATTTTCCTCTCTAAAAACATGCCCCTCAAGACTCAGTATTAGAAAAGAAAGGTACCAGAGCATGGGCAGTGTGTTATCCTCCTGTAGCAGATGAGGAAATAGATTTTGTGAGAGAGTACAAGGTACAAGATGGTCCCCAGTTCCATACCTAGTACATGTCAAAGTCAAAAGTGAAATTAGGTGTCCAGATTTCTAGTTCCATCCGTTTACCTATTATTCTTAGCTCTTCTGACTCCATTAGTAAATTTAGACAGGGAAAAGTCTAATGAAAAACTTTAAAAAGTTTCTTTCCTTACCTGACATGGTCAGAGAAGAGGTCACATCAATTGCAGATACAGAGGATGAGAAGACCACCCCAGAGGATGTGTGGGTGGCTGAGGCTAGAGAATGCATGTTCTCCAGTATGGAATTCACTGGTCACTGTTTACTGGCCACTGGCCACTCTGATGACTGGTTACTGGTCACTGGTTACTTGCGATGATCCAAATTTGTTTACAACTGCATGGCAAGCCTAAGATTCTAGCAGGTGGCAGTATGTTTGGTGGAAGAATGATGTCACAAAACTGGCCATTTAAAGGTATGAAGTAGCCAATAGGGTGGTCAGACTCCCAAGGAGAAGATGGGATTGGGTGGGGAAAATGACAAGAGAGTTGATTGGGTGGAGAAAGTGACAGGATGGTTATAATAGCCTTAAATGGCCCAGCTCTGGGGAGGTGAAACCCTCATAAGAGGGACATGATATGCCCATGTTCCCCAGGATCTTGTGTTTCGGAGATCATCTCAGTGTTCCTTCTTAATATTCATGAAGAAAAATTGTTTATACATTATATGTTTATACATTATATATTATATTTCACATTATAATATGTAATAGGATGCACATAATTATATATTGCATGTAAAATTAATATCACTGGGAATGGAAGAAAGAGACATCTAAGTTGAGCAATTATACTTGTTCTGGAACCACAGAAGTTGATCTGATTAGTGAACTTACTGTAACTTCAAGGATGAAAGAAAGGGTTTAAAAGCTCCCTTTTTTAGATGTAGATAGATGTAATACCTTTATTTTATTATTTTATGTGGTTCTGAGGATCAAACCCAGTGCCTCACACATGCTAGCTGAATGCTCTACCACTGAGCCACAACATCAACCTAAAGAGGTCTTTCATAACTGAAGAGTATGTGAATTTCCTAGAGTGCACCCTGTACATAATAATGTGGTCCAAGGTTCTCTTTAGTTTCTCCTTGAATCCTACTTTCTTTGACCTGAGCTTGGCGGGTTGGAGTTGTAGCTCTCTTCTTCTCTCCTTCCCCACCACATTGATTCTGCATCCTTATACTCATGAATATTACTTTCTTTTGACTTCTAGAAGCAAGGGTCTTCTATTCTTCTTTTCTGTGGCCTGGTTTTTTGAAAAATGGACTGTATTAGAAGGACAGAGTAAAGAGGTGGAAAACAAAGCTGACTGTAAAATTTCTTTCTTGTGAACTTTGGTCATAATTCTTTGACCCATAATTTGCTGGTGATGGTTCCTTGGACATCCTGCCATCAGCCTCTTTCATATGTGAGAGGCACTGAGGATCCTTTCTCTCTTCTTATGGAAGTGGATCCAGTGTGGCAGTTACTGTGACTTCCTCCCCTTTGCAAACAGCCACTATAGAATCTTGGGCTTCTCACATTCTTTGTCTGGCATGCTTGGGTGGAAGGCCAGGAGAATAGTTAGAAGACAACTTTAGGAGAATAGAAAGAAATTGAGGGTAAAGAAAAATGTGGTTACCATGGAATATTTTAATTTTGTCAGAAACAAGTCAGTCTTTTTGTCTCAATTCAAATGGGGGGCAGTTCTGAAATTGAACCAGGGACACTTTCTCACTGAGTTACATCCTCAACCCTTTTCATTTTTCAGTATGAGACAGGGTTTCGCTAAGTTGCTTAGGGACTTTCTAAATTGCTGAGGCTCTTCTTGAACTTGCAATTGTCCAGCCTCAGCCTCTTGAGTTGCTGGGATTACAGGTGTATGCCACTGTGGCTGGCTGTCTCTATATATGTAATCCTTTAAAAACTATGTATGTATGTATAATATATATATATATATATATATATATATATATATATTAAATGTAATTTATATATATATAATTTTTTTAAATTAGCTAGCTAGAAAATCCAGAAATGTAATGAATTCTGTACAATTAAGATAAAAATCTTACATACAATTTTCTTATTTTATGTCATGTCATCTCATTTTTGTCACTCATTAATGTGTTTGTAGTCTATGGATGGCTCTTTGAGGCTCTGGGTTTTCAGCTCACTTTTTTGTCATATTTTAAATAAATCCAACATTGTAAGACATATTGCATGTTTTTTCATTGATGACTGTTTATGGTGAAGTTTTGTGGGTTAACTTAACCTGATGGACTTGTGGAGAAAAGCAAAGAGAGGCATGTGGGGAAAGCCTTGTGGTGAGTTATTCTGTGCACCCAAGGAAGAGGTGTGTCTGTTCAGCCCAACTTAATCTAGATTGCTTTTGCTTTTGATGCCCCTGGAGTGTGTTTGTTTTACTAATTTCTCTTGTGTGATAAACTAAGTCAGAACTGAGTTTGTAATTATATATATATGAGTACTAAGCTGATTTAGGGGAGTAAAACTATGGATTTAATAATTTACCTTGGTGGTAAGCTCTTTTAAAAAATATTCTGTTGTCAATAGATCTTTGTTGTATTTCTTTCTATCTGTGCGGTGCGGAGAATTGAACTCATTGCCTCACATGTGCTAGACAAGTGCTCTACCACTGAGCTATGTCCCCAGCCCACGGGTAAACTTTTTTTAAAAAAATTTTTTTGTGGTTGTAGATTGTCAGAATGTCTTTATTTATTTTGATGTGTTGCTAAGGATCGAATCCAGTGCCTCACTCATGCTAGGCAAGTGCTCTACCATTGAGCTAATAGCCTCAGCCCAAGGAGTAAGCTTTAAGGGATGCCTGAGTTGGTCTGTCTGGGGACTTCTTTAGATACAGTGCGTAGATAGTGTGTGATGCAAGATATCAAGAGCCCACAGATGTCAAGAGCACCTCAGTTGCACAAGCTCATATTTAGGAAAAATAGCTCATATAAAAAGGTAAATATGCATGTATAGACCTACTTTTCCCATCTCTTCCAATGCTTATTATGAAATATGATTTTTTGGTGGTTCTGTGTGGGCTAATTATTAGCTGAAAAGGAATTGTTGAAGGTTTTCAGTGTAAATATATGTCATGGACTATGTAAACTTTTTCAAGGCATTTTTTTTCCTCTTTAGCTCAGTTTTAGACCTCAGATAGCTTACTTCTGAAATACTATTGATGAGACTAAGAACATACACTAAGTATCTGCAAGCCAGATCATTCCCTATGTTCTCTGAGAAATCAAGGGAATTTATACCTACTACAGGTTACGGTGGTAGGTGTTAGAATGGGAATTATATGGTATATTAGTTAACTTTTTGTTACTATAACAAACACTTGAGATAATCACCTTACAAAGAGAAAATGTTTATTGTGGTTCACAGCTTTGGAGATTTAAGTCCATAGTCATGTGGCTCTGTTGCTTTTGGGCTTGTGGCAAGGCAGCACATCATAGAAAGGAGTGCATGGTTGAAAAGCTCCTTACCTCATGATCTGCATGAAAGAGAGAGAGGAAAGGGAGGAGGATAAAAGATATTGGGTCCTGTTATCCCCTTTGATCCCATGTCCTCAATGTCCAGAAGATCTCTGATTTGGCCCCCACACTTTTTTCCCCCAGTAATCAGAATTGAACCCACTATTACTTTGAGCTATAACCAGCTCCTGTTTTAAAATATTCTTTTGAAATAGGGTCTTGTTCAGGTGCACATGCAAGCCTGGAACTTGAGATCCTTCTACCTCAGCCTCCCAGATAGCTGGGATTATAGACAGACAGCTTTGTTCCTGGTTAAGGCCCCACCTCTTAAAGGTTTCCACCATTTCCCAATAGTGCCAAGCTGGAGACTAAGCCTCGAACACTGTGGGCCTTTAGGGACATTCCAGCTCAAACTTT
>NW_025999977.1:46382-71563 GCF_001458135.2 Marmota marmota marmota
GCAGAATAATTTTTACACACTAAAATATTCAGGTCCAATATTCAGTTATTATTAGGCAAATGCTGTTTGCCTCTCCTATTCCCAGGCTTGATAACTGTTTTATCTTCATAATTCCATCCACTTAATTCTAGCTTGTAGTCTTAGCATCATCCAAGCTTCTAAAACAAGTTTTAAATATGGAAAGAAGAACCTAAAGAGATTTGGTCCAACAGTCTGGAACTTAGTATTAAGTCCTCCCCGACCTAAATCCTCGATTTTTATATTGAGGGTATTGTCCAAGGGACAACCCCATACCTGCATTTTGTATTGATCAGAATAACTGGGACTCTTCTTGATGTAACATAAACATACCATCTACCCCTGAGGTCCTTCCATATTCTCTCTCTATTTTTTTGTTTTTATTAAAGACTGGAAATCCTCAAGCCTCTATATAGTACCTAGGTGCTACCAGATACTGTCACATTTTATTAGTGTCAACAACTTACCTGTTGCTCCAAATATCCCTTGCTCCTGTCTCTATTTTCCACTCTAGTGTACTAGGTATTTGAGATGACATTATTTTACCCTTTGTTGGAACCACTCTTCTCCACAGGTCTACTCTTGCCAGCTCCTGTACTTCCTGGAAACTCTATCCTCCCTAGGTCTGGATTTTCTTGTGTCAACTATAACTGAGTTTGTTCTCTCCCTACTTGTATCTTTTTTGAAAACTTAAATAACAAGACTAGCATAGCTATTGTTTTTTCTAGAAATTTATGTCTTATTTTGTATTTTGTAATGTTTATAAACAATTGTCCATTTATGCATTCTAGGCACCATGTGCCTATCAGGTATATTTTCATATGTTCCAAAAGAGTATTTTATAATTTCATGTTAAGTTTGAATGTGCCTAATTGTACTTTTGCAAATTATGCATGTTCTCTTTTCTTTTTCCAATTGGCAACTTACTGATATTGACCTAGTTTTAATGTGAGGGAGAATTTCAAAATTGTAAATGCTAGTTCATAGTTCTCATAGACATCTGAGTAAAGCATTATTTTGAAATAAAAGAAATCTCCTTACATGGTCTATAGGGTCCTGTATTGTCTGGAATCCTCTTTGTCTCCCCAGCCCCATTTCTTGCTACTCTTGACTTTCTGTGCTTCAGATATATTGAATTAACCATAGTTAATTTAACTTCTACAATACCAGCAAGTGTAAATATTACTTTTCAGGGTTGACTCCTAGTATTTTCAAGAGAAGTTCACAGTCCCTTTCTCTTTGAAGAGTTTTCAAACATAAAGTTTAAATTCTCTACCAATTGAATGTGATGCAAACAGTTGTATGAAAACTAAAACATCATTTATAGTGAAAGAATTGAATTTAAACTATTGTCCTGTGTTTGTTTTAATAACACTTTGGTATTTGGTGCTGGTGCTAGCTTGTTCAGGGATACAGAAGTTCTGACCATCTGATTTTAGATATTGTTTATTTCTGGAGACCTTGGTTCTGTTGCCTTGGATCTGTTTTCAAGATATGGAGATGGGAAGAAGGAATGTATGGCCTGGTAACAATTGTTAATAACAATTGTTAATAACAATTTATATTAACTATGAATAAGTGGCAGAATGTACAGCATAGAGAAGGGACATGCTCTGTGGGCTATGACTCTGGAATTCCAGAAGCCTTTATTCTGTGCAGGGAGACAAGGCTAAAATACAGTTTGGCTAACAAAAAACATATCTACTAGCTGGAAAGAAAGACTATCTCCCAGTTGGACAGAGGATGCTGGGGACTGGATTCATTGCTTTCAAAGTTCCTTTGCAAAAGGAAAGCAAAAGTTAATTTTCTATTCTTTCAGAAATCTAAATTCACCACATAGAACATGAGTTTTTTTCTTTTTAAAATTTATATAGAATTTTAATATACATATGTATATATTCAACAGTAGACAAAAATTTATTCAATAAAATTGTTCGCCACAAAGTTCTTTAAAAAAACTTTCCTAGTAATGTACACATCATAATCATAGGTTTCTCTTTGGGCTAGGGGTTAAAAGTCCCAATATCTTCACTTCTAAGTGGGAACCTGCAGGCAAAGTGTGCTCTTTTTCTCTCTGGGAGATTCTCCATGAGGTTGTATGTGATGAATTATCACTGCTATCTACTGAGAAGTCTATATGTTCTAATTAACTATCAGCCAATAGTATTGTGGCTGTCTATTGAAAATTATTTCACACCAAGTTTTTTTTTAATTTGGGCTGCTGTTTTTAATAGAGGCTATGAATATATTAAAAATTATTAAAACATTGGTTTTCAATCCATCACACTTCATTTTCCCTTTTTGTAGAAAGTGCTTTTTAATATCCCCTTTGCTACCCATAAATAAATTTGCAAATGAATATAATTGACTTCAAATCATACTTTTAAAGAAATCAATATAATGCCATAACTATAAATAATAGACTAAATTTGTAATGCAGTAATATATATTTCAATATCTAAATTAATGAGCATTACCACATTAGAAGATATAAAGAAAGAGGTGCTTACACTATGAATGGAAAGTCTAACAATATAGACTGTAACCTAGTTGGGTAATATTTCCATAGCAATGAGCAACTCAGTAGATTTCCAAACAAAATAAAATACAGTCTTCACTTTGTTGATAAGGTAATTCCTGTCTTGACAAATTCAACAGACATTAAAATTGTGCAAAAATACTTTATTTGTGAATTAGAGTTAGGTTCTAAAGCTTAGTATAATAGGAACAGTTTTTAAAAAATATTATATTGAGTAGCATGTTCACAAGTCATTTAGGTTGAGGAACATAAATAAACACAAACATTTATATATTGAGTGAGCTTTTTTCTTCCTTTGGATCAATGGAAGAGAGGTTTCTAAATGCTTCCACAAGAGTAGAAACTCTTCTTGTGTCTCATAGTTTGCTAGCATGATAGGATTTGAATAAATACATAGTAGAGGATTTATTTTAGCACACATTGCTCTCTATTTAACTCTGCTGACAGAATTTTGAAGCAAAACTTGCTCCAGAAGAATGCTTTTCTCCTCTGGATCTTTTTAACAAAATCCAAACAAAATGAAGATCTCGGACTAATTATTGATTTACCGTATCCTTAGCACTATTATGAGTCAGAGGTAAATTGAACCATTAACTTTTTTGTTATTGTTTGGTACTGAGTATTAAATTCAGGGGCCCTCAACCACTAAGCCACATCCCAGACCTATTTTTCAATTTAGTTAGAGACAGAGTCTCACTGAATTGATTAGTGCCTCACTGGTAATCCTCTGTCTCAGCCTCTCAAGCTGCTGGGATTATAGGCATGGGTCGGTCTTCATTATGATATTAAAATAATTAATAGAAATTCGGTAATAATTTAATAGTTTTCATCTAGTGCTCAAGTGAAGCATGGCCTTCTTTCATGGGTAATATTAATCTTAAAAGGAAACCAAATGGTTTCTTTAAGTACATGCTTTTAATTGCTGTCTCAAAATGAGATTGGAGACATGAATTGAACTATTTGGTCACCATTACTACTGTTTATACCTAAATCTTTTTCATCATCTTCAACAAAAACTCTATAACCATTAAAGAGTAATTCCCTTTTCTCCCACTCTTCCAGTCCCTGGTAACCTCTAATCTACTTTTTTTCTATATAACTTTGCCTATTCTTGGCAATCATACAAATGCAATAATAATATTTGTCTTTCTGTGTCTAGCACATTTTACTAATTATGTTTTCCAGATTGATCGATTTGTGGCATGTATCAGAATCTTATTCTTTTTCATGGCTAAATATTTCATTGTGTACATATGCTATGTTAGTTATGTTTATCTTTCATCTATCTATAGGTACATGGGTTGTTTCTTTGGCTATAGGGAATATCACTGCTATGAACATTGGTGGACAAATGTTTGTTTTTTGGGTTTTTTCGGTACTGGGGATTGAACCCAGAGGGGCTTTATCATTGAGCCTTCTCCTTAATCCTTATTAATTTTTGAGACAGGGTCTCACTAAGTTGCCTTGATAAGTTGCTAAGGGTAGCCTCTAACTTGTGATCCTCCTGCCTCAGCCTCCTGAGTGCACCACTGGGCTGGGACAGTGTACAAATATTTGTTCGAATCCCTGCTTTCAGTTCTTTCAGATGTATGACTCGGAGTAGAATTGATGGGTCACATGGTAGTTCTGTGTTTAACCTTATGAAAAACTGCTGAACTTTTCCATTGTCATTTTCTTGTTTTTAAGCTGTTATCCTAAATGTCAGACAGATACAGAAAGATATAATACTTATAATTGTTTTGTATATATCAATTAATGCATTCAGCTTTAGTGTTTATCAGCTGATGACTATCTTGTTTCATCTGTACCCATACCTGTTTCACCCCATTCTGCATTTTTAATAGTTTTTTTTTAGTTGTTGATGGACCTTTTTTATTTTATTAATTTATTTATATGCAGTACTGAGAATTGAACCTTGTGCCTCACACATGTGAGGCGATTGCTCTACCACTGAGCCACAACCCCTACCTCCCATTATGTATTATTTTAAAGCAAATCTAAGATGTTTTATAATTTCATATCTACATCTTTGATATGTATATTTAAAGTTTAAGTACTTTTATTTGTTGATATTAATTCTTTAATGTCAGATAACCTATCAGTGTTCAAACTTGCATTAGCTCCTAAATGTCATAAAATATTGTCATGTTACAATTGGTTGTTAAATCTCTTAAGTCTTATTCAATCTATAGATTCCCTTCCATGTCTCTCTCACCTACCCCCTGCCTTGAAATTTATGTATTAATGAAATCAGTTAGTGTTTGTCCTATGTAGGTTTTGATAATTGCATTCCCATGCGTTAACATTTTTTCTAGTCCTTCAGTTTCTACCAGTTGTTAGTTGGATCTAGATTGATCAGATTCAGGCTTGATTTTCTCTCTCTCTCTCTCTCTCTCTCTCTCTCTTGCAAGACAGTTTTGGAAGTGATGATGTATTTGTTTTTCATCTGCAAGTTTATAAATGAGTGGTTTTCTCTATGATGTTAGCAGTTATTGATGATTGGTCTATTAATTATTTTGAGACTCCAAAAAACAGAGAAGTCAATAATTCTTTCTTCATTTATTAGCTGTGTATTTTTCTACAAATTGAAGTTTCCCCTTATCAACTGGATGCCCAGTTGTATAGGCATGATTCTTTCCTTTTATTTAAGTTTCTACAATTTTTTTTTTTGATACCAGGGATTGAACTCAGGGGCACTCAACCACTGAGCCACATCCCCAGTCCTATTTTGTATTTTATTTAGAGACAGGATCTCACAGAATTGATTAGCTTCTCTCCTTGCTGAGGCTGACTTTGAACTCATGATCCTCTTGTCTCAACCTGCCAAGCTTTTGGGTTTATAGAACTGTGCCACCCCATCCAGCTGCAGTTTTTGTTGTTATTGTTTTTTGTTTTTTTACTGAGATACAAATTGAAGCTCTATCTTTTGACTTTGGAGCTTCTCAATTTGTCTCCTGAGACATTTTGAAACAAGCTTTGTAATCTTTGTTCACTATTTTTGCTATTTGCATAAAAAAAGTTCTGAGCTCTTCTTGTATATTTTGTGCCCAGGCTAAATCAGTCATTTTAACAAGTTACTTAGATTCCTTTTAGTGGGAATGATACTTAGAGACCATCTGAGTGTTAGAGATATGCATTGCTATCAGGCTGACATTGTTCCAAGGCCTTTTTCTGTAGAATTAGGTTTATGTGTGGGTATGTGTTTATAATGTAAAAACCATATGTTCATACTGATACTCTCCATTTAAATACTCAGATATAGGCTTTTCACTTACCCTCTAATCTAAGCAAAATTCCAGATGAAATATACTTAATTTACCTATCTTAGGTGCTTTTTTCCTTTATATTCAAATCTTTTACCAAAGTATAGCCATAGCAGTTGACATTGATAAAGAAGAAAACTAACATTTAATTAGCCAACTACTGCATTAGATACCGCAAATTACTTTTTTGTGTATGTGTTTCTGGGGATTGAATTTAGGGTCTTATGCTGTTGTGTGGCAGGTCACTCAGAAAACATGCCAAGTCACAGTTTTGTCCAAATTGAAGAGTCTTTATTTAGCTGACCAGCCGGTGACTGTTCCCCACAGGATCCATAAATGTCTCTGCAAGGAACAGCCCTAAGCCTGAGCGCTTTAGGATATTTAAAGGCAAAAAAAAAAAAAAAACCACACATCTGAGTTGACATAGCTGCAAGCAAGCAGGTACAGAAGCTGGATTGGGCAGTTAGCAAGACAATGCAATGGGTACATTGGTATTTCCCACAGGACTTTCCAGGTTGGCATAGCAGCAAGCAAGCAGAAGGGAAGTGAATCAAAATGACCCTAGTTCAGTACAAGTTAGAGAATGGTTACTAACGTCTAGACAATCAGTCTCTGACAAGGTACATTGCCCAAGAAGAATGGAAACCAAAGAGAACACTTTTACATTATATAAGAATTGCTATTTTGTGTTGCCAAGTACACTATGCTAGGTAACTATTAATGGGTATAGAGGCAGGGCTCTCCCATGGGAAAGCATTTCTTACATGATATGGAGTCTCAGGGTAAAATGGAATTTCTTTGGTCATTGCCCATATAGCCTGGCCCATAACAATGCATGCTAAACACATGATCTACTACTAAGCTATACCTCCAGTCCCTACTTTATTTAATTCTCTCAATAACCCTATAAAGCATGTTTTTTAATTATTATCCTTGCTTTACAGATAAGAAAGATGAGGCCCAGGAAGGGTAAGTAGCCTCAAACATACAGTCATTAAAAGACAGAGATAAGATTCAAATCTATTTCCCTCCCACATTGCATCTCATGTTGTTGTTGTTGTTTTTAAGTCTTCTGATTTATTATTTTATTTATTTTTTTACATTTTTATTGTTGGTTGTTCAAAACATTACATAGTTCTTGATATATCATATTTCACACTTTGATTCAAGTGGGTTATGAACTCCCATTTTTACCCCGTATACAGATTGCAGAATCACATCAGTTACACATCCATTGATTTACATATTGCCATACTAGTGTCTGTTGTATTCTGCTGCCTTTCATATCCTCTACTATCCTCCCTCCCCTCCCCTCCCCTCCCCTCTTCTCTCTCTACCCCCTCTACTGTCATTCATTTCTCCCCCTTGTATTATTTTCCCCTTTCCCCTCACTTCCTCTTGTATGTAATTTTGTATAACCCTGAGGGTCTCCTTCCATTTCCATGCAATTTCCCTTCTCTCTCCCTTTCCCTCCCACCTCTCATCCCTGTTTAATGTTAATCTTCTTCTCATGCTCTTCGTCCCTACTCTGTTCTTAGATACTCTCCTTATATCAAAGAAGACATTTGGCATTTGTTTTTTAGGGATTGGCTAGCTTCACTTAGCATAATCTGTTCTAATGCCATCCATTTCCCTGCAAATTCTATGATTTTGTCATTTTTTAATGCAGAGTGTGTATAAATTGTATNGAACCCAGGGCTTTGCACATGCTAGGCAAGTGCTCTACCACTGAGCCACAACCCTAGCCCCGAATTTGAAATTCTTTAATACACTATTGAACTCTTGGAGTGCCTATCACTTCAAGTCAAAACTCTTTTTTTTTTTTTTTTGGTACTGGGGATTAAATCCAGGAGTGCTTTACCACTGAGCTCCATCCCCAACCCTTTCCATTTTTTATTTTGAGATAGGGTCTCACTAAGTTGCTGTGGATCAGTCCTCCTATCTCAGCCTCCAGTTGCTGAGATTACAGGCATGTGCTACTGTGTATGGCTCTTCTGATCTTTTCATAGAAAAGCAACAAAACTGTTGCTTCTATATCTTTTAAAATAAGCATCATAGGTTTATCAGAATATGGGGCTTGCAAGAAGCCTTTTAGAAAACAGCAAATCAGTGCTGCGATCCTTATATTTTATAAAGAAGTTGTTTCAATTACAGAGATATTTTGCTCTGAGACTTTCTTTGCTACTGCCTCCCTATAACACCCAGAACCAGGTCCTGTGTACTCACTCCCGAAACTTGGGGAGCAGACAATAACTGTTGACTCTGGCAGCATTATCTGGTAGGAAAATTAAGTGTGTAGGTCGACATTGGATAGAAAGGTGGTCTGTGTGCGATGAGTCTGAGAAGAGAAAACAAGCCAGAGAACCTGTTCTTCCTCCAGTATGCCTCATCTCTATCTCAGAATTCACCTGGTTGTTCAGGTTAAAAAAAAAAAGATCTAGGAGTCATTCTTTACTCTTCTCTTTCTTCCTCCTAATATCCAAGCCTTCAGTAAATGCTTCTCTACCTTTAAAATAGAGACTGAATCCAACATGTAACCACTTTTCTATCATCTGTGAGACTAGCCTAAGACTTTTTCCTGGAATATGATAATAACCTAACTGGTCTCTCTACTTTTTCTTCAATTCTCTTCAGTCCTACCTTCTCACTATAGCTTCATATTTCACACAGGTAAGCCAAATTGTGCCACTCTTTTTCTCAATCTCACTAATGGCCTCTATTTACATATCCAAACCAGGGTAAATGGACCTTTCATAAAGTAATCTTTGCCTTTCTCCCCCTAGTTCTTACCACTGTTTTCTATTAATCATTATGCTGTATTCTCACCAGCCTCTGCTCCTCCTTAAACATGCCACATAAATTAATATTTTAGGGCCTTTTCACTTGCCTTTATCTCTGTGGAGAATGTTCCTCCTTAGACAAATGACTCATATGCTTATGAGATTCTCTGTCCTCCACATTCTGACCCTAATCCCTGCTTTTTCTTCTTAGCACTTGATAGTATATATTGCTTATATTGTTATTGCCTGTCTTCTTCAATGTATTGTAAACTCCATAAAAGCAGGTACTTTTGTATGGGATATAGGTGTATAACCAGCACATCGAAGAATACCTGGCACATAGTAAGGAACTCAATACATATTAATTCAATCCATGAATGGATGAATGAGATTTCTACTATCCAATAATAATAGTTGTTGTTTTAGTGTGTTCAAGAAAAAGAACAATAAGGATGTGCCCTGAAATTCAGGTTCATTTCTCTCAAATGATGTAAATTTTATTAAGAGCAAGATAGTTATACAGTAGCAATGAAGCAAAAATTTATGCTTTTTAAAAAATACTCTCTTAGATGTTAATGGTCATTATTTATTTATTTATTTATTTGCTGTGCTGAGAATAGAACCCAGTGCTAGAACATGATAATAACCTAACTGGTCTCTCTACTTTTTCTTCAATTCTCTTCAGTCCTACCTTCACACTATAGCTTCATATTTCATGCTAGACAAGTGCTCTACCACTGAGATACAACCCCAATCCCGCAAAATTGATATTTTCAACAAGATAGGTGAGCTAATATGAAATTCATAAAAAGCTTCTGAATTACTTTTGAAAGTAAAGTTGCAGTTAGTTTATTTAGGCCTGAAAATTTAAAAAGTAGATATATACATACACATATACACACAAATAAAATAGGTTCATGAAACCTCATCGGTATAAACAGAAATGTCTTCATTATCCCCCCATCCTCTTTCTTTTTTCCCTAAACAAATTCCTACCACTGAGAGCCCAAGAGGCCATCAGCTCCTCAGGGCTCTTAGAGTCATATGTGTTGTATGTTATTACTTTGGTACTGCTGATCTTGTTCACATAAGAAAAAATGGCATATCCACGGAGGTTTCACAGAGGTAGTATTCTGCGTGAGGATATCTGTGGATTAACTACCACTATATATTTCTGCTCTCTTCTATCCATGCAGCTTATAGCTTAAAAAATGTGGAAAATCCCACCACAAAGCAGATGTCTCTCTTCATGTATAATCTGGTGGAAGGCAGAGCTTGGTGAAGAGGTCAGTTTACACCAATAAGCTAAAAACCTCAGTCATGAAATATAGTTAGCCACACTAAGGCCCTCTTAAGCCATGGACAGGTCATGCTGAGTACTCCTTGAAGATGGCAGTCTGTTAGTGAAATTAATAGTGAAACACAAGTTGAGCCACTTGGCCTCTCTGGAATTCAGGAAGGATTTTAATCTGGTATGTTCAGTATGTCAATATTCATGAAACATTTATCATGGTGGTAATGCTCTCTGATAAGGGGACAGCTGTGATCATGGCACAGAAGAATCATGAATATTACTTCCTATAAAGCCTTTCAAGCCAAGTAACCCTTCTGAGAATAAATGCTCTCAATACCAGTTCCATTTCTTCCCCCGAAGAGAGCTTATGTTTATTGTCCTTTCTTCTGTACTTTCCTGCACCAGAAAAGGAAGCAGCAAAGCTTAATAGAGAAGGGCAATAGACTCAATTTAAACTATTGTAGTACTGTACTACTAGAGGTTTTTCTAGGATTTGGAGGTCAATATATGTTCCTTTCTCAAAGGGTTTGTATGTGCACAGGCAGCCAACCATGGTAGTCAAGTAATGATAAAATTGTTCATAGATCTTGCTGCTGAAAAGGGAGTCTGATTTTGCCTTTTGTACCAACTCAGTTTTCTTTGCAGCAGTCAAACTTTCATGATACCTGTGCATAATATATCAGAGCTGGTTCAATATACTGGTATCCAGCTTGAGGAGTGCAGAGTCGAAGATCCCAGGAGGAAATAGTACCACTAAAGGCGGTCATAATTTATGTATGTGTCACATACCTTCTCATAGAAATCCCAAATGAAGTGCATCAAGAAAGTACTGCTACTCTCCAATGACATTGCAGTATTGTCAGCCATCCTACATAGTGAATCAGTTTAGACACAGAGTTCATGAATCCACCCAAGGTTGTCTCTAGAAGACTGCTTCTCACAGGTTTCATTCAAATGTCCACATAAGCCACAGCAGCCAGTTTTGTAGGGGCTCTTTCAGACCGTGGAGAACACTGCACTTGAAAGAAATGGTTGATGTAAAGAAGAGCTGTGCTAGATGGTCAAAAAGAAGAGGCTTCACATCTGAGAAACTACTAAAAGGAATGCAGCTCAGGAGCAGAAGGAATTGTGACCGACAACAGAGGCCATCCCAGAGAGGTAGGCTCTTAGACAGAAACAAAGCCCTTCCTGTAGGAAGCAGTGGGCCCTGATGATAGTGTCCAGGAAGTTGGGAAAGTCTTATCTTCATGTTCATAAATTTTTCATTTTTATACCAACTACATTCTTCTTGTAATGTATCTCAACCAGAGATAGAGCCCCAGTAAGATCAACTCATCTCTGACACAGTTACCATAAGGAAGTAGCAGAGAGTTGTTCACACTAAGCCCATCTGAGCAGGCACCTCACATCAGTGGGTGTTTTATAAGCATTCAGGGAAGTTCTGAAGCTGTTCTAATGGGAAGGATCCACTGTGACTGAGATAATCAGAAAGACTCATCTCTTTTTTTCTACATTCTTTGTGTAGCTATCAGAATTTAGCACCGGTAAAACTGAGTGAGAATTCCATTGTCTTTGTAGAGGACAGACTAGCTGGACCTATCAGCAGTTTTAGAGGTTCTGGAAAAGGTTGTTGATTTCTTAGTAAAAGCAGTCACGTATAGAAGAACTGTATCCAAAGGAGAGAAAAAGAATAAATAAAGTATATACAATAAGTGCAAAGAAAGAAACAAGCAATGTTAATAACACAAAGATAGAAGAGGTGAGGAACCCTCAGAGAGCCCAGATTTGCTTACATGAATCCAGTCCCAGTGTGGTGAGACCTTGCTGATTCTGTATGAGAAAAATTTCTTTGTTCTCCATGTTGCAATAATCATACCCAGCACTTTCCTTGGGGATGATAATGTAGGGAATGGTAAATTCATTTCTAATCTGTCAAAGGAGAAAACAGCTTGTCACAATTCCGGGGCACTCCTGCAACCCCACACAGTGGAAAGTCAAACATCTGCACAAGCAAAGGCCCTTCCCACCACAGCCTGAGTCTCTTTTGTGTTCCCTGAATCCCTCACAACCTTGGCTGCTAACGTGCATTTCTGGGGGGCTCTGTGAAGCCAGAGATGCTGATACCAACCCCAGGGCCCCCTCTGATGCACAACATGGGTAACCACCACAGCCCTGTTGCAGTGCACTCGTGGTTCTTGAAAAGCTACAGGTGGAGTACCATTCTCTTCCTTTGCTCATGTCTAAATCGGTTTCCTTCCACTATTAAGTCCTTCTCATTAATACTCAGGTCAAGTCTGTTCCACTTCCTTCATGGATTCATTCAGCAGTTAATGGGTTCTTTTAAGTGAATCCATTCAGTGATCGTTTCCTTCTTCAAAATTCCTAGTGCTTGTATGTTTCATACTATCAGAATGCTATTTATCATTTATTGTATATCTCCCATCTCTCCACAGTGATTGGACACTTTTTTGGACATATATTCTGTGCCTTACATATATTATATATTACTAGGGCCTACCAAAAGTAGGTGCTCTGAACTTGATGGTATAGGCTACTAAATTTAGCATTTGGTATTAATCAGTTCAATTCAAGGGACTCTGAAAAGTAACCAAATACAGAGTCAAAAGATCCAAAGTGACTATACTATATTGTCCATGGTTTCTTCTGTGAAGGATTTGGTGCAAAGAAAAACTGACCCTGGTTATCTTCTCTGAGTGTCCCAGGAGGTCAAGGAAAAAGAAACAGAGTCAGTTCAGGAAAGAGTTAGTTATTTTTGTTTATTTGTTTATTTATCTATCTATTTATTTATTTACCAGTTTTCCACAGAGAATTCTACATTTCTACTCCTTGAGCAGTGTTGGCACTGGATACTAGAGAATTATGGACATGGCTTCCTGGGCGCCAGCACATGGCACATTCCATGGAGAAGGGGAAAGTCTGAGACCATGAGGCTAGCATTGGGATAGCAATGCTAAGTCCCTAGAATTCCTACTTTGGACAGCATCTCTGAATACAAAGTTTAAGTCCTGAGTAAATTAAGGAAAAATTAAACTCTCAGTACCATGGTAAGTTTTGAAGTATCTCCCTAGGAGACCAAAGTAAAATGAGGGAAATAAATTTATAATGTGGTTGGGTAGGGGGACTGATCTGCCAAAGCAGTAAAAAGTAGCCTCCATAAGTATGCTCCTGGAGGTCTCCTAAATGTGTGGTGGATGGCCATTATGGTGTCCTGCATTCTCACTTACAGACACTGAGATTGGGAGTACTGAACAAGGATAGTGGTTAATATCTCAGGACTTAAATTCTAGGGATCTGTGGACCCACAGCTACCAGCTGCAAACTGCACCCTCCTTTCGAATGGTGATCTTATTCCTTCCCCTTCTTGCTGTATGTACTCACCTTGAAAATTTGTTTCTGTGATAGAATGAGTGGACACAGAGTAGTAGATCCCATAGGTAGCGACTGATGGTGGACATTTGTGGGCTGAAGTTCCTTCAGCGATGTCACCATTTCTGGTTGAGGGGCAGAAGCACTACTTCCTGCATATGGCATAGAGCCATTTGATTGCAGGCAGGGACCAATGTTCTCCAGAGAGCAGAGTCCCCAGGGTGTTTTGATCATCGTAGTAGACCTGGCTTCCTTCTTGGTGGGGTAGTGAGAGGCTATGTCCAGGCTATGTCACCTGGACAAGCCTAGCACATAGTGGTGGATACACAGGGACCATGACATTGGCTTCAGAAGTTTTGTCATACTGGAATATCATAGACAGGAAAGAATCTGCTGTGTTCTGGTCAGTGACAGTCAGATTAAAGTCCCCGTGTGAAATTGAGCTCTTTTCAGCACTTCCTGTTATATCCCACTCAAAAATACTTTAATAGAAGGCAGATGCTGTGCAAATATGGTTCTGATCAGTAACCCCAGACACCAAGGCTGTGCTAGAATGTTGATAAAGGTAGGCACTGTCCATGAGTGCTGAAAAGAGGTGCCACAGGTTGAGGGCAATAACCATGCTGAAGTGGCAGCCAGAGCAGAGGCTCTGGAGAAGTTGCAGACACTTCCTGTCAGGGAAGCTGCATTGGTTGCCACAGGAAGAGAGAGCTGCAGAGAATCGGCAGTTCCATGTAAAGAAGAAGTTTTGGAAATTTTCTGTAGAAAGAAAGAGGGTGATGAAAGCAATTGATGAGACTGACAGACTCTTGAACAGTACCATCTTAATGTTGTGGTAGTCAGGAAACCTCTAATACCAATAAGCATTTAGATACCCTACATCAAACCATTTAGAATGGCTGCAAGTGTTGGAGCACTTTGATACTCTTCTGAAGAGAAGCATATTGGCCTCAGAAAACTCAAGTGATCTGCCTTACACATTATTTTCTAATAACATCCTTTTCCCTGCCATATCTTTCCTTTGAGCCTGCACTAAGATTGACTTATGATTATGCCCTAGAACTGAAGCATTTTAGAACTTAGAGAACATCTAATGTTATCCATTTGCAAGTGAGTAAACTGAGGTTTAGAGAAGTAAAATTCATTTGTTCAATATCAGCACCAGGTTATAGAAACCTGGTCCCTTGCCAGGATTCTGTGCTGCAGACAAAGACCTTAAGTCAGGAGAATAGAATTTTATTTTTTCTGTTTCCTAGAAAACAGTACTGGCATCACCACTGTTACCTTCAGAGTCTCATTTTGCTTGTGCAGTTCACATGCTACTTTCTAGAATTCACTTGTACCATCCTGATGGTAATTTAAAGGATCATTCTTCACCCTATTCAAGCCTGGCTTCTTAACCTTCATCAAAATGACTACCTGAGAGTATGTTTCTCAAGAAATGCTTCTTGAAAGAAAACCTTTTTGAGCTTCAGGTACTAATCTGTAAGGTGGTTACAATAATACAATAATAGTAACAGTGATAATTCATCCATGAATAAAAGTTACATATTATATAAAATTCATAGGGAGGAAGATAGAGTAAGTTCTGGAAAGATAGAAAGGAAAAAGTGAAAAACAACATAGAATAAAAAAGTATATAGATACTAATGAACATTTGGATATGTAGCAAATATCAAAGCATAGCAAATTAACTAACAAATTAAGCTCTGTTATCATGCATGCAATATTATGAAAGTGAATTTCTACTGAATTTTAGTGAATACTATTAACCAAAATACTGCCCACAACTGAAGGTGATTTAAAATGAATTTCTAACCAGTACATATAAACAGAGAAGCTATGTCAACAAAAAGTGTGTAATAAGCAGCAAAATTAAGTAAAAATGAACATATAGGTAGCCACAATTTATGTAGATAAATATTTCCAAAAAAAGGCAGGAGCAGTGGCACACACCTTTAATCTCTGCTACTCAGGAGACTGAGGCAGGAGGATTGCAAGTTTGAGAATGACCTTGAAAATTTAGAAAATTTAAATTTAATAAAAAGATTTTTTAAATGAGACAACCTCCTTTATGCCTATCAGATTAGTTTTTATAAAATTGAGGCATCTCTGTTAAATTTCAGAACTTTTTACTTAATCCAAAGACTAAAAGTTTCAATTTACAGTATAGAAAGATTAGTACAAGGTCAATAAAGAATAAATGGTATGTTTTTCTCAGCAACCCTTTCTAGAGGTGGCCCATGCAGAACATCACACTGATGACATGAAGAAGCACAGAATGGAAAGAATATAAAACCCAGAAAATCAGTTTCTACTGTTGCTTTTGCCAAAACCAACCCTGTGAATTTTCTAGTCTTCATGCTCTTCCAGGAGTTCTTTTTAAATAAACATTATCGGATGATTGCATTAAAATTGAAGCTCCTCAAGAATTGAGATTGTGCCTATTACTTACTTCCTGTTGTTTACATAATAAGGACACTCTTTATCAATATAAAATTTAAAAAGGGCTGGGGATGTAGCTCAGTGGTAAAGTGTCCCTGGTACTAAAAAAAATAAAAATAAAATTACAATAATAAAAAAATAAAACTATGCTATGTGCAAAAAACAAAGCAAAAATTCACTGTGAAGCTGATAATGGTGGGGTGGGCCTCTGATCTCAGCACTCAGGAGACTGAAACAGGGGGATTGCTGAAGCCAAGGATTCATAGCCACTCTGGGCAATTTAGCAAGATCCTATCACAGAAACAAAACAAAATGTGCTGGGGATATAGCTTATGGTAGCATGCTTCCGTAGCATGTATGAGACCCTGCTTTCAATCCCCAACACTGGAAAGAAAAAAAAAGGAAGGACTAAAGAGAGAGAGAGGGAGGGAGGGAGGAAGGAAGGATGGAAGAAAATTTTTACAATGTAGAGAACAAAGAAGAAGTGGAAAGTATTTCATTACTATGCTGGTTCATCTTCCTCTAAATATTACCTACACCAAATAAAAGCATTAATCCCAGTAGGTAGATATTTCAATTAATATAAAAACACTTTTGATAAAATTTCAGTTATAGAAAATCAGGAAAAACACTTTAAAATATTATGAAAGTCATATTTACCTTCAAAACCTAGTTTAATAATCTTTTTTTGAAAGAGAGAGAGAGAATTTTTTAATATTTATTTTTCAGTTTTTGGTGGGCACAACATCCTTATTTTATTTTTATGTGGTGCTGAGGATTGAACCCAGCGCCCCGCACATGCCAGGTGAGCATGTTACTGCTTGAGCCACATCCCCAGCCCTATAATAATCTTTAACAGGAAAATCTTGTTGCTGAGATCTGAGAAAGCCATCAACACTAGAATAAAATAGTACAATTGAAACAAACTTTTTTAAAAAAATTTTTAGTTGTAGTTGGACATGATACCTTTATTTTATTTATTTTTATGTGGTGCTGAGGATGGAACCCACCGTCTCACACATGCTAGGTGAGTGCTCTACCGCTGAATCACAATCCCAACCCAAAACAAACGTTTTTAATGTTTACTGGTGATGTGGATTAAACTCAGAGCTTCCAGCATGCTAAGCATATACTCTGCCACTGAGTTATACCCGCAGCACAAAACAATTCTTTGAAATGTAGAAAAACCCAAAAGGCTTTACAAAATTATTTCAGATAAATATGGAATCAGAGATGTGGAGCTTAACTTTTTATTCTTATGCAGTTCTTTCTTTTGGTTCTTAGGTTATAAATAATTAATAACTATATAATAACTATTTATATTTACTCTGTTTTAGAAGAACTGTAAAGACAAAAAACAGCTTCTGCTTGAAAAATAACTGTCAAATAAAGGAATATGACCTTCTGATGCAGATTAGGACACATCATTTTTTCTAAAGTGTAGTTTTTTTCTATGTAGTTTAAAAATCAGAATAAAATAGGACATGGAAAGTGCTATTTCCCCAGCCCTCTCTCTAACCACTTTCATTAGCATGTTTATAGGAAGAATCATTTCTAAAACATACTTCTAAAGTATGAATGTTCCAATGGTCAAGGTCATCTGTGTTCAAAGAGGCCATAGAAAAACCCCAAACAACCAAATTTGACTTTTCTAATAAACTGCTTTCCCCAGTGATACCCTAATTCTAGCCTTGGTTTTCTTGGTAACTGTCTGTTAATCTAAACATTCTCTAAACCGGCCTCATTTTTTCCAGCACTGGGAAGATTTCACTCTATGCTCTCTATCTCAATTTAAAATCTTTGATTCTCTTCCATGTTCCATTCTAACCAACCATTTTTTTCTTGAGATCATATCCACGCTCTTCAACTGTTTTATATTCACACTTCTTTTCCATATTGTTATATTTTCTGCCACACCAAGTTCCTGTGGTCCTGTGCTTAAATAGTTACAAACTTATTTTCCCTAAATATCTGCCTCCTTACAGCCCTGTCCCGCCACTCTCCTCTCCCTCTATTTCTTTTTTTACTTGTTTAAACAGAAAGCTCCAAAATATGTGAATGTCCCTTTTTTTGAACAGCACTAAAATTGAAATACTGAAGTGGAAATTGTGGTAGAGGGAGATTGTTATAGAGAAAACCTCCTGATACATAGTGCTTGTTTTCTACCCTGCCTTGGATTTCTCTCTTTCTGTTGAAATAAACACCCCCCCCCAAAGACTCAATATTAGAAAAGAAAGGGACCAGAGTATGGGCAGTGTGTTATCCTCATGTAGAAGATGAGGAAACAGATTTTGTGAGAGAGTAAAAGATGGTCCAGTCCCATACCTAGTACATGTCAAAGTCAAAAGTGAAATTAGGTGTCCAGATTTCTAGTTTTATCCTTTCCCTTATTATTCTAAGCTCTTTTGACTCCATTAGTAAATTTAGGAAGGCAAAAGTCTAATGAAAATCTTTAAAGAGTTTATTTTCTTACCTGAAATGGTCAGAGAAAAGGTCACATCAATTGCAGATACAAAGGATGAGGATACCACCCCAGAGGATGAATGGGTAGCTGAGGCTAGAGAATGCATGTTTCCCAGTATGGAGTTCACTGGTCAATGTTTACTGTCCACTGGCCACTCTGATGACTGGTCACTGGTCACTTACGATGCTCCAAATTTGTTTACAGCTGCATGGAAATCCTAAGATTCTAGCAGGTGGCAGTAGGTTTGGTTGGAGAATAATGTCACAAAACTGGAGTTTAAAGGCATGAGGCAGCCAGTAGGGAGGTCAGATTCCCAAACAGAAGGTGGAATTAGTTGGAGAAAGTGACAGGAGAGTTGTAGCACCGAAATGACCCAGTTCTGGGAAGATGAAATCCTGAAAATGGAGATGATAGGCCCACCTTCCCCAGGCTCTTGTGTTAGGGAGATCATCTCAGTGTTCCTTATTAATGTTCTTTAAAAATTAAATGTGTTATATTTCACATTATAATAGGTAATTGTGTGTCATAATTATATATTACATGTACAGTTAGTATTATATATTACATGTACAGTTATATATTACATGTACAGTTAGTTAGTACAGTTAGAAAAAGCCATCTAGGTTGAGCAATTATAGTTGTTCTGGAACCATAGAAGTTGATCTGATTAGTGAACTTACTTTAGCTAATATATATATATTAGCAAGACCCTGTCTCAAAATTAAAAAAAAAAGACTGGGGATATGACTCAATGGGAAAATATCCCTTGTATGAATTTCCAAGAACCAAAAAACCAAAAAGAATGAATTTATTAACACAAAATGAGACCAAAGTGTGTTGACTTGTTTCTGACAAAAAAAATATGAAAAAATCATGTTAACCTGTTTTATTTACCTTCACTTTCCTTATATTCTACTAATGTTCTCTTGTAAGTATTCTCCTGGCCTTACCCCCAGGAATGACAGACAAAGAAAGTGAGAAGCCCAAGATTCTCACTGTTGGCTGTTGGCAAGGGGGAGGAAGTTATAGTAACAGCCACATTGGATTCACTTACATAAGAAGAGATAAAGGATCCTCAGTGCCTCTCACATATGAAAGAGGCTGATGGCAGAATATCTACGTGACACAAGGAGCTATTTGCAGAAATTTGTGGGTGAAAGAATTGTGACCAAAGTCCAAAAGAGGAAAACTTTACAGTCATCTGGGGCTTCCATTTCTCTAGTATTTGATTCTATTGTTCAGAGTCCATTTTTCAAAGAATCAGTTCACAGAAAAGAAGATCCTGCTTCTGGAGATCAAAAGAAAGTAATATCCATGAGTATAAGAATGCAGAATCAAGGCTTATCCATGAAACAATGTCTACAATGAAACTAAAGGGAACCTTGAACCATATTATTCCCTAGAGGGTGAACTCAAGGAAGTTCATCCTACTCTTAAGTTATGAAAGAGCTCTTTAGGGCTGGGGTTGTGGCTCAGTGTACAGCATTAACCTAGCATGTGTGAGGCACTGGGTTTGATCTTCAGCACCACATACAAATAAATTAATACAATAAAGGTATGCATACATCTATGTCTTAAAAAAATAAAAAGAGCTTTTTTAACTGTGGGGATAAGTGCATGGAGTACTGCATACATGGTATACGTTAAGGGCGTCTGAGTGGCACGCCCTCATGCTAGGTGTGTGAGCAGCAGGCCGCTTACCTGGTAGGCACAGCCCTGGGCGTGAGGCCATGTGTTGTAGTCCATGTGCTTGCTCCACAGCCCACTTCTCGATTGGTCACTACAAAGACAGCAGACATTGCATTGATGGCTGCCTGTAATCTACTTAACTATTGACTGAGTATATATACATGGTAACTAAACAATAAAATTAGACCTGCTTCCTGCTTGGTCTCCAGAGATCTTGATTAGTGACTCTGCAGCAACACTCCTCTATCCTGTTCTGTGGACCTCCTTGCTGGATGAGAGAGAGAGCCCACACTGCTGGCGCCCGAATAGGGACATGAGGTAAGCCTATAAGACAAGGTGTGGCCCCTCACAAAGTGGTGAGGAAAGGGAAATGGGGAACCTACTGAGTTCCATCAAAGACTCACAGCTGCAAGTGCTGCACACTCTCTTAGATACTACAGGTTTAGCCCTAAATAAGAGAAGCCCAGAGGTTCTGGGACATGATAATTGATACCAGCCCATGGATAAGTGCTGCTGATGTTTTTGATCCTAGGATATGGGACAAGATAATGGCAAATGTGTGACAAGCTGAAGTGAGATGGGTGTACTTGATGACTACATTTTTTTCCTATTGTATCAGCCATTCAGCAAAGTTTAGGGGGCCCTGCTATAGATCCTTATCATATAATGATGGGTGTCATCCAAGATACTCGACTAGACCTGACTGACATTCCTCTCAGAGATGCAGACCTTTACACTAATGGCAGCAGTTATGTCCAGGATGGAATAAGGTATGTGGGAGCAGCAGTAGTTTCAGGCCAAAAAGAAGTTATTTGGGCACAGGCTTTGCCCAGGGGCTCATCAGCCCAAAAAACAGAAATCATTGCCATAACGCAGGCATTGAGATGGGCAGAAGGAAAATGGGTGAACATTCACGCCAATAGCCACTATGCCTTTGCTACAGCACATGTGCATGGACCATCAAAAATAAACAAGAAATTCTTCAATTACTGGAGTCTATCTGTTGCCAGATAAATCAGCTATTATCCACTGGCCTGAACACTGCAAAGTTGATAGTCCTCAGACCCAGGGTAACAACTTGGCCAATCAAACGGCCAGGGGAATAGTCCTTAGGGAGCCAATATATCAAGCTATCCTAGAACTCTCCAATTATCCAAAACTTCCAGTTAAAATTGAGGAGGAGACTCTTTCATACACTACAGAAGAGATAGAATCTTCGATGGGGGCCCAACAAAACTGTCATGGCTGGTGGACCCTCCCAGATAGAAAAATCTGCATACCTAAGCTATTAGGGAGAAAATGGTTAACTGATCTTCATCAAGCGATGCATTTATCCCCCAAGAAGATATCAGAATTAATCTCATCCTATGTTTGGCTTCTGAGACATCAAGAAATGCTTCAAGATATCTCAAATTGTTGCATGACATGTGCTCTGGTAAATGCTAAAAGGAACCAACTTCCACAAGGAAACAGGAGTCAAGGTACTGTACCTGGTGAATTTTGGGAATTAGACTTTACTGAAATTAAACCTGGACTATATGGATATAAATACTTGTTAGTCTTTGTTGAAACTTTCTCAGGCTGGGTAAGAAGCTTTCCAACCTAGATGGAAACGGCACAAATAGTAGTTAAAAAACTAGTAACTAAGATTGTTCCTAGATTTGACCTCCCTCTAACTTTGGGGTATGACAATGGCCCAGCCTTCATGTCCAAATTATCTCAATTGATTTCAAAGACCCTTAAAATAAACTGGAAATTATGCTGTATGTACCACCCTCAAAGCTCAGGGAAGGTAGAAAGGATGAATAGAACACTGAAGGAAACACTGACCAAATTAATCCTTGAGACTGGTGGTAACTGGGTTGATCTTCTGCCTTTTGCCCTATTAAGGGCCCATTTACGCTCCCTATCAAGAGAAATTTACCCCTTATGGGCGGCCACCACCTATGGTTCCCAGAATATACCAAGATCTGCTGGGAAACATTCCAATCTCAGAGGCACTCAAAGGGTTACAACTAATCATGGATAAGATCTTTCCTCAGGTCCAGGCTGCTCAATGCATTGGACACTGATTGCCTGATCATTCATTTCAATACAACGATGTTGTGCTGATATAACGTTTGAAAACTAACAGCCTCAAACCCAGGTGGAAGGGTCCTTACATCATGATTCTCCGCACTCCCATTTCCATCAAAGTTGCTGGTATTCCTGCATAGATTCATCATTCACATCTTAAGAGGGCACCTACAGAACCCACTGGAGGAGAATCTAGCAGCCAGAAGTGGAAAGTGACTGAGCATGGACCGTTTAAAATTAAAATTTCCAAGGTTTAATATTTTGTTACTAATTTCTTATTGTTTTTCTTTATTACTATCAACATTATGCTGATGATTTTTACCTGTTGGAATATATATGTATCCTTGGGTTTTAGCTATGCTAGCCTCAACAAACCTTGCACCCCTCTGTAGCCCAGGTAGGACCTGTCGTTGCAGATTCCCACTAATATTAAATTGTACTTACTCCTGTCAAGATCCAATAATGGGCCCTATCAGATGATATAAAGAAAACCAAGAAATTTTCAGTCAGTTATTCATGGAGGGACCATGGAAAAATCTTATATATCAGTCTCGAGGGGATAATATAAATTTTGGAATCTATAAATACTCAGCTCACCCTCAAAATTCAGGAAAATATTCTTATATTAAGCTTAAAAAGGGGGCCCTGGTGGATATTGTCTATTCAAGTGCTACTTTAAATGTGGATATTTCTATGAGCCCCCTAAATTCTATAAATAATCAAAACTTTGGTTATAATTGGCTGCTGACACTATGAACAAAAGTTCCTTCTGCATACAAGAAGGAAGCTCGGTCCATCAATTGTTAGCTAGTAATCTTATAGGCCTGTCTGTAAAATATGATGACTATGTTAAAGTCACTGGTGATAGGGCTACACAGCAAGACTGGCCTGTGTCCCATGCAGAGTCAGCCTTGCCAGCTTCACTGATTATCCAAAATCATTGTTTAGGTATAGATTTCACCCTTCCCCAACCCCCACCAAATTGTTCTTTTGAACAAAATATCTCCCTACCCCTTGGCAAATGACTTCCTACAGGATGGGTTTTTGTCTGTGATAAGATGGCTTTACCTACCAATTTCTCTGGGATCTGCCCTATTGAATGGATCTTTCCCTTACTGCCATCTCTGGCATTTTCCCACCAAGCTACCCAAAGTCTGCCCTCCAATTGCAATGACAATTTAATCCTCCTGGACCCACTGGACATCACAATTGCAGCAACTTTCTTTTTGCCAGTCCTGGGTCTAGTGGTAGGAATACAAAGAGAAATCACTAAATTAGCCTGTAGTTTTAGCAAAACAGCTTACCTTTCAACAAGTCTTAGCAGAAATTAAGAGATGAAAGAACTCCAAACCACAGTATATTACAAAATAGAGCAGCTATTGACTTTCTTTTACTGAGACATCATTTGGGCTGTCAACAATTCCCAGGCATGAACTGTTTTAATATTACAGGTTATTCTAATGTTATTCAATAACAGATAGATGAAATAAGAAAGGAGATCAACAAAATTCAAATGGATAACTCTTGGCCTGGCTTGGGAAACTGATTTCCATGGTTAAGTTCTCTTTCAGGTCCTATAATTTGTATCCTTCTCCTATTAGTTATTGTCCCATGCATTATTAACTATGTGCTCAGGTTTATTGGGCTACAACTTGATTCTATTATGTACCATTGACAGTATTAACATATATGATTGACATTACTGATTGATCCCTATCAAAGATTTGAAAGAGATACATAAGACAAGGGAGGAATGATAAACCCAGCCTAATTCCCTCTTAAGATCAGGAACCATCTTGTAAAAAGTTATAAAAGATTCATTTTTTTTTCTGTAAAATATTAGGATTTCTATTTGGCCTGGCTGTATTTTGATGTTTTAAACTTTCTTGGAATGACTGCCCATGCCTTGAACTCACCCATGCCTGGTTTTCCCTGGCCAGATAACAACTCTCTCTGAAACCCTAATGGCAACTCATAAATTCTGATGCTGAACAATTTAGACCATTAACCTACTACCTGCCTTTATATTATGCTTGTCAAAACCCTGTTTTCTTTCTTTTTTTACTTGAGAGAGAGAGAGAGAGAGAGAGAGAATTATATATATTTTAGTTTTCGGTGGACACGACATCTTTATTTTATTTTTATGTGGTGCTGAGGATCGTACCCAGCGCCCAGCGCATGCCAGGCCAGCCCTCTACTGCTTGAGCCACATCCCCGGCTCAAAAGCCCTATTTTCTGTAAGTTCTCAAGACACCCACCTTTTGCAACTTTTTGTGCTATAAAAATGCACTTCTATAGAGCTGGAGTACTGTCTTCTAACCCATGGATTTGGGGAGAGACAGTCCTGGCTACTCAGAAATTTGATTTAAAATTGGAGTCAGTGGTCTTTTCTTTATGTCGTGGTTTAACAACAGGTAGTCTCTTGGAAAAGATCCTGGCTGGGCAATTTAAAGGTTCCTATATACTGGTCATGGTTTGGGGTCCTCTCTGGTTGTCTCTCTATTTCTTGACAACCTTTTTAAAAAATTAAGTTGTAGATGGACACTATATTATTTTTTTAACGTGGTGCTGAGGATCAAATCCCATGTCTCACATGTGCTGAGCAAGTGTTCTACCATTGAGCTACAACCCTAGCCCCTCTCTCTGCTTCTTTTTGATACAATCCTACAATTTGGAGTTTACCTGTCAGAGGTAAAGTGTGTTGAAGAAAAGACAACCTATATGTCTGTCTAAGATAATGTTTGACTATAATGATCTGGCTTTTAAATATCTTTGTAGATTATTGTACAATATTGGAGTTGATTTCTGCTCTGATTTTAATTATTTCTTGTCTTCTATTACATTTGCTGTTGTTTTGCTCTTCCTTTTCTAGGGTTTTTAGGTGTAGTGTGAGTTCATTTATTTGTTGGTTTTTTCTTTTTTTGAGGAAAGAACTCCAGGAAATGAATTTCCCTCTTAAAACTGCTTTCATTGTGTCCCATAGATTCCGGTATGTTGTGTCTGTATTGTCATTCATCTCCAAGAATTTTTTTATTTCCTCCTTTATGTCTTCTGTAACCCATTGATCATTCAGTAACATATTGTTCATTTTCCAGGTGATGCAGGATTTTTCCTTCCTTCTTTTATCATTGATTTCCAGTTTCATTCCATTATGATCAGATATGGTGCATGGTATTATCTCCACACCTTTATATTTACTAAGAGTTGCCCTATGGCATAATATATG
>NW_025999977.1:72650-143053 GCF_001458135.2 Marmota marmota marmota
TGGAACCAACCTAGATGCCCTTCAATAGATGAATGGATAAAAAAAAATGTGGCATTTATACACAATGGAGTATTACGCAGCACTAAAAAATGACAAAATCATGGAATTTGCAGGAAAATGGATGGCATTAGAGCAGATTATGCTAAGCAAAGCTAGCCAATCCTTAAAAAAACAAATGCCAAATGCCTTCCTTGATATAAAGAAAGCAATTAAGAACAGAACAGGGAGGAAGAGCATGAGGAAAAGATTAACATTAAACAGAGACAAGTGGTGGGAGGGAAAGGGAGAGAGAAGGGAAATTGTATGGAAATGGAAGGAGACCCTCAATGTTACACAAAATTACATATAAGAGTTTGTGAGGGGAAAGGGGGGGAAACAAGGGAGAGAATTGAACAACAGCAGATGAGGTAGAGAGGGAAGATGGGAGGGGAGGGGAGGGGGATAGTAGGGGATAGGAAAGGTAGCAGAATACAACAGTCACTAATATGCCATTTTGTAAAAATGTGAATGTGTAACCGATGTGATTCTGCAATTTGTATTTGGGGTAAAAATGGGAGTTCATAACCCACTTGAGTCAAATGTATGAAAGATGATATGTCATGAGCTTTGTAATGTTTTGAACAACCAATAAAAAAAAAGAATAAAAACTTCATTGGTAGGACATTTTGTTCCATAGAACTCCCAGAATCTAACAAATATTTCAAAATAAACTCAGTGTGATGTGTTTGCATTAAGGGAAAAAAAAAGATTAAGGCATATGTTTTTTTGTTTGTTTGTTTGTTTATATGCTGGATTGTTTAACCATCTCCTGGAATGAAATCTGTTTTGTAAATTAAATGCACAGATAATATTTACATAAAGTCTGTTTCAGAATATGAATTCAAGAAAGGGTCCAAAACTTTAAAGAAAGTTATAGGTATGGAAGTATGTTTGTATGGAAAATTAGAAGGAAAAGAAATGTTTCTGGATGAGAAAGTATTTTGTCTGGTAAATGAATATTCTTATGCTAAAGTCTAAGATGAAAGAGGACAAAACTTAGGTGTAAAGAAGTTTTGAATGTTTAAGTTGCAGAAGGTTTGTGGAAAGTAAATCTCAAAAAGTTTGTGTTTGTGATTAAATTGGCTATGATTAGTATAGTCAAAGTTATTTGAACTGTAATGGACAGATGAAGCCAAGTCTAAAACATTGATCTGCTCTTATCAAGATAATTTTCTTGTATTTTTTATGTTTTATTACTTGAGGAAACTAAGTTTTAAAATGTTAAATGATTACTTTGTAAAAAGGTAAATAAACAACTGTTATTTAGGCTATAACAATATAGTTGACACCCTAAATATATGCAATTAGGTATACGTATGCATCTGAGAACTACATCTCTTTAAGCCTTGTCTAAGTGTTATGTAAATGTTTATAAAATGAAAGTTTATGTGAGCTTACTGGCAATAAGTGCTCTCTTTTATACATAATACCTGACATGGAAGGGCCACATTGTAATTTGAAGACCTCTAATATCTGTTTGCTCTGATAAATCAATTTCTGATCATTAACACTGTCTCCTAAATGTATAAGAGATTTAAGGCTATCCTTTTGATTTTTGTTAACCCATGCAGACCTGTGATTATTGTTACTGTACACTATGGATCTTAAATTGTACTTGAAAAGTTAAGCTTAGTTAAATGTAAAGCTTAGGGGAGCACTTTGCTAAGTTGATGTTCTCCAAATTAAAATTATCTGTAGCAAAAGTCTTGGATTTGTATAGAAATACAAGTTTGGTTGATATTTATTCATGTCATTTAATGTTTTATAGCTTGGTAAAGTAACCTATTGTCAATGAGTTATATATAAAATTTTGTGTTACTCTTCACAGTTGAATTGTAATTTAAATGCACTTTTGGAAGATAATAAAGAGATCCTGATCTGTTTAAAGGTGACAGTGTAAAACATGGAAACATCTTGTCACTTTTTCCACAAAGGGAAAGTTAAAAGGTCTCTTAGCCTTTCTTTGATTCAGATGTAATGTTGCATTGTGTTATTATGAAGAGCCCTGCCTTGCCTGAGATTAGGCCCTGCCTCACACCTTACTCCATCTTAGAATGTCTCCAAAACAGGCTAGACATCAGCTCATTAAAGTTGTGTTCAAAAGATTATTTTGTTGTAAATATTACTATGATCTCAGACTGGGAATATAATATATAACTAAATAAAAATTCAAGATTATAAAAATAATTTTTATTTGTCCACAATTATTACAAACTGACTATGTTTTTGCTCTGTGTTTTAGTCAGCTATTTCACTGCAGTGACTAAAGGATATGACCAGAACAATTGTAGAAGAAGAACAGTTTATTTGAAGGCTCACGGTTTCAGAGGTCTTAGTCTACAGAAGGCCAGCTCCATTCCTCAGGGCTCAAGGTAAAGCTAAACATCATAGCAGGAGAGGGTGGCAGAAGGAAAAAGCTTACATAATGGTGATCAGAAAGCAGAGAGAGAGACTCCACTTGCTAGATACAAATATATACTCAAAGCCACACCCCAGTTCCCACCTCCTCCATCCACACACACCCTACCATTTCAGTTACCACTCAGTTAATCCCTATCAGGGGATTAAACCACAAATTGGGTTAAGATTCTTGAACCCAATAATTTCTCCTTTGAACCTTCATGCATTGTCTCATACACAAGCTTTTGGGGGATGCCTCACATCCAAACCATTAACACTGTTAATTTCATTTTGTATTTTCCTTGTGAGCTTTATAACTGTTGCCTGTTAGTGTTTTGCAGAGGTACTGCTTCTTTGAAAAACCAACCTAGGTTAATTTGAGATAATAAGCCATCACCTACAGAATACATAGTATATAATACTAATTTCCAGTATTATATTTTATTTAGTATTATTATATAATACTATATAATAATATTATTATATAATAATATATAATAATACTAATATTGTATATTATTATTAATATTATATAATAATATATAATATTATTATATAATACTAATATAATAATTATATAATTATTTAGGATTATTATATAATACTATTTTTGCAGTATTATTATTATCAGAGGAAGATGAGTGTGGGCATATTTCCCAATTAAATGAAAGGGATAACTGTAAAATTATAGGTATTGAAGTTATAACCTGTTACTTCCTCTTTAAGACTGGTGAAACTAGCTTGTTGGGTGTTTAAAACCAAAAACTTGGAAACCAAAATCAAGAAATTAAAAGGGCCAAGGAAAAAACAGCCAACATTTTTGCCCTTGCTCTCTCAGGTCACCCAGGACTCAGAGAACTATGGAACCCCTCTCTGGTCCTGCAATCCTGGTCAGTCACTCATTCTGCATATCAGGGAGATTAAAAGGACCCTAGAGAACTGGAAGCCAACTAGTATACATTCTACAAAGAGGAGGGTCATTGGAGAGAAAAATGTCTCTGATGCTTCCAAAAGAAGCCACATGAGGTCAGGTGGCACCACTGGTTAATTTCATTTTGTATTTTCCTTTAGGAAAGCTAAAGGAGCCAGAAGGCTTTGTACATGTCCCCAAGAGTGATCTCTGAGGAATCTCAGCTGACTCTTAAGAATAGATAGGAACAAGGTTAGTTTTGACCAACTTGGTCTTAAACACCTAGCAAGAGAGTGTATCCTGAGCAGAGTCCTACATGGACATTTAAAAGGAAAAACAATTCATTTTTAATGTACTTTAAGATACACAGTTGTGTCAGCACTAACAAAAGTAAATAAATCTGGAGGCCATAAAGAAGGGTCCTTGTGTTGGAGTGCCTACTAATAATAAATGCAAAAGACTCTAGAGTTCCAACTTTGTCCTGAATTAGTTTGAGTCTGATCTTAGACCTACTAATCCTCCAACATTCCACATTGATAAACTTGATCAGATTATGAGTTACTGTCCTCATGGTTTTCTGAGACTAGCTGAAATACAAATGCTTTTGTGCTAATTGTTTATAAAAAATAATGCTTTGCTGTATTGTTTATTATTGTCTTAGCATGATCCCTGCCTTGTCCAGTCACCTGCCAGATGCCACATGGACTTCTGGATTGCTATAATGCTGACTACCCTTAACTGTCCATGCCCCACCTGATAGAGAACAAGGACTTTGGGTGACTTCCCCCAACTTTGCCCCTTTCAGCAGGAAGAGGTTTACAGATGCCATTGTCCATTTTTTCCATAGAAATGGAATGTAGATATTGACAGTAGAGAACTGTAACAGTGATCCACTTTATGTTTTGAGTATAGCCCTTGATTCTCTGCTACTGCAACTTATTTTTTAAATGGACATGTTTCTTTCTCTTCCTCTCTCCCTGCTCCTCCCTAATCTCTCCCCCTGTCTACTCTCAGGAGAAACAGGATTACCTTTCTTCCCCAACCTAGACAGACTTATCTGTCCTTGAGCATTCGCCCACCACAGCATTGAAATAATCCAGACTTTATGGATGACACCAGAAGATCTCAGAAATGACTCTCTCCAATTAACAAGTGAATTACGACTTCAACAGAGAACATGTGGAATGTAGCCTTTGAATCACCTCTTTAAAAGCCCCTTGTTCCTACTGATGGGCACAATCACAGCCTTTGGAACAGGAGTTCCCTGTGTTTCTCCATTGCTAGGAAAGCAATAAACCACCTTTTTCTCAAAACCATGTCCTTGCTATTGAATTGGCACTGGGGACAAGGACTGAGATTTCAGCAACAGGGAATGAATGGTGTTTTAAAAAGGTATAAGGATGTCACAGAAAGTGACATTAAGAATTCTGGGTATGAGGGTCAGCAGTTTCCTCAGGAATGGCTATGTGCGGGGTCATGTGTAGTTGGGAGAGGCCTTTACAGGCTTCTTCTCACAACAGAACAATAAGAGGCATTAGCAGGAATAAGTTTGAAATTGCTTAAATGGATCCAGGATGGGTGGCTTTGTAGTTTGGCTGTGATAAGAGTGATCAGAATCACCTTAAAAAATGGCCCTTCCTTTTTTTTTTGTATGGGGTCTATAGGTTGGGAAGGGGAGAGGTAACCTAAATCCCCTATGGAAATAGGAGGGGTCCCTATAGATTGGGCCTGAGGAAGATGAGTGTGGGCATATTTCCAGAGGGCACCCCTGATGTGAGCTAGGAGGGATTTTAGGACATCAGGAGGAATGATAGGTGGTTGGGGTTGAATGGGTGCAGGGAAGAGGGGTTTTCCATAAATAAATTCAAAGGGGCTGATCATAAGAGGGTTTGGGGGCAGTGTTTGGATCCAGAGAAGGACCGTAGGGAGGAGCTTAATCTATTCTAAGTGAAATTATCTATAGATAATTTGGTTAAGGTTTCCTTTAAGATCCTATTTGTCCTTTCAACCTTTCCTGAGTACTGCAGATGATAGGGAATGTGGAAATTCCATTTTCTATTTAAAATTTAGCCAAGTCTTAGGTAATAGAGGAAGTAAATTCAGGGCCATTATTGGACTGGAAAGAAGCAGGTAACCCAAAGTGTGGAATTATTTCTCAGGAAATTACTTTTGGAATGGTAGAAGCCCTCTTATCATTAGCTGGAAAGGCTTTGACCCATCCAGTAAAGGTGTCTACTAAGACTAGGAGATATTTGATTTTTCTTACAGGAAGCATGTGGATGAAGTCAAGTTTCCAGTCCATGGTAGGAAGGACTCCCCTAGATTAATGTGTGGGAAATGGGGGTGGTCTCACATTGGAGTTGGGGTTAGCCTTGAGACAAGTGGTGCAGAATTGAGAAATTTACTAGAGATACTATAAATCTGAAGAGGACAGGTTTAGTGGATTCTTTATGAATAATTGGAGGGAGTGAATATCAGGGTGGAATAAACTGTGAAGGTAAGATAATAGGGCTTTAATTTCATCAGGGGGAAGCTGGAGTTTGTTTTTGGTTTTTTGGGGGTTCTGGGGATTGTATTCATAGGCACTCAACCACTGAGCCATATCACCAACCCTATTCTGTATTTTATTTAGAGACAGAGTCTCACTGAATTGGTTAGCACCTTGCTTTTGTTGAGGCTTGTTGAGAGCCACAGCCGAAGGGGCCCCAGCAAACTTCCAGCTGCCGGCTGATGATTGGCTCACAGCGGCCCCAGCAACATCTAGCTGATTGGCTCCTCTGCGGTGATGCTCATTGGGCTGTTTCCCTGCCCTTTCAGACCATGGAGCTGCTCATTGGGGGACTTTTTTGGCTCCGCCCACATGACCCAGCCAATCGGCCTCAAGAGCAGGAGGATTGTGGGAGGTGGAGAGAAGCTTGGGGGGGAGAGAGAGGCTTGTGGAAAGCCGGTGGTGGCAGTTGAGGCTCTGAGGGTTTTTCCTGAGAGGCTGTTTTGTTTGGCGTGTGTGGTTCTAAAAATAAAGTTAGTTTCTTTTGACAAGTGGCTCCTGATTGTGCCCAGCCAGACTGCGGCAGAGGCTGGCTTTGAACTCTTGATCCTACTACTTCAGCCTCTCAAGCTGCTGGAATTACAGATCTGTGCTACCATGCCCAGCTGAAGAAGGAGTTTTATGAGGATAGAATATAAGACTTGTGATGATTGAGTGTGGTGGTGAGAGAGAGTAGCCTGCTTCACTAGCCAGTCTGCTCTAAGTACAAGAGTCTTGTATTTGAATCTGAAGGGCTGAAGATGTCCAGCCCCTCTACACTCTTGAAAAATGAAAAGCCAGAGCTCCTTTTGAGCCCATGGCCCCACACTGAGGAGAAATTTCTGGGAGGAACAATAGACACAAAGGATAAACCTACAGGTGGGAAACAGCCAGAAAATCTTAGAAAGCAAGCCACCATGTTTTGGAATACTATAAGAGGAGGAAGAACAAGAAGAAGGAAACCAGAAGAATAATGGAGGAGGGGAGAAGGAGAGAAAAAGGCACAGGGAAAAGAGGAGGAAGTTATTGTTCCATTACACTAGGAACTTTATCTTCAATCATACTTTTACAAAGAAAATGAAATTCACATAAAAATGCATGGCAAGAAAAGATGGAAACCAAATCCCACATAAAGGTATTCTAAGAAAAAGGAGAATAGCATCCTGTCAGACAATGAAACAGATCAGAAAAGAACCCAGAAAGCAGATCAGATGGTGACCCACTTTTTCAAAACTAGCTGAAAGACTTTAGGAAAAACAATGCAAAATGTGACGGAACATGAGAGGGGAATGGGGAATTATATCATGGATACAGACTTTTGTTTGGGATGGTGAAAAGTTTTGGAGGTGGATAGTGGATAATGCTTGAACAATATTGTGAATCTATTTAATGCCATGGAGTTATCCACTTAAAATGGTTTAAATTGTGAGTTTCAACCATTTGTATTATATATGTTGTTCCACAATAAAAAAGAACAACATAAATGAAAATTAGATGAGAAGGTAGAAATCAAATGGAGACTAAAAGGGAACACAGAGTGAACGAACATAATAGATGATAATGCCTATAAAAAAAGAAGTTTTTAAAAATCAATAAGATGATAAAAATTATTCCAGAGAAATGGTAAATATAAAAGGCAAAAAGCCAGGCAAATTCTAAAAATAATGATGCAAATACACATAGGAATTTAGTATGCCACAAAGGTGACATTTCAAATTAGTAGGCAGATCATCCAATAAATTTGATACATACATTTTGGGGTTAAGCAAATAATTTCTCTGGAAGGATCCAAAAAGTGGGAAAAGCAGATGTCAGGGTAGGAAGAGTAGGAAATGATGGTGGTTGGAAAATTTGAGAGAATGGGTGAATTTCCATTGAGTACTCTTTTGTATCTTTTTAATTGTTCTATCATGTGAATATAATACTTCCAAATGCCAGAATTCAAATCCCAGATTCCCAATTAATTGCTAGCTCTTGATCTTGAGTGAATTACTGATATTATCTCTTTAAGTGTGAAGGGAGAAATAATTTTGAGGCAAAAACTTGCAATAAATGCAAATTACTACTGAAAATAAGCCGATGTCCACCAGTAATATGTGGATAAACAAATGTGGTATATCCATACAATGTAATAATAGGCAATCTTAAAAAGGGATGGAGGACTCACACTTACAACATTGAGAACAGTCTTGAGAACAGCCTTCCAAGTAAAAGAAGCCAAATATAAAAGGTTACATATTGTATGATTCCTTTCATATGAAATGTCCAGAAAAGGCAAAAACAGAGAGATCAATGGTTGCCTGGGGCTAAGGGGCGGAGGCAATGGGAATGACCTCTAACAGAGGTTTTGTGGGGCGAATTATGAAAATGTTACGAATTAGAAAGTGGCAAGATTTCACCACCTCATGAAAGTACTAATTGCTGCAGAATTGCACACTTTTAAATGATATATTTTTATCTCAAGAAATAATCTTAAAATTATTTAAGATTATTTATTTAAATCTCCATGGATTTGATCCGCTGCCTCAAAAATCTTACCTCGCTCCATTCCCTTCCTATCCTCCCCCACTGTCCCTGACGCTCTCCCAGGGCAGCTGTGCCCTAGAACTCTCACCTCACAGAGACTGCGCACCTCACTGCACTGTTGGGCTGCTGAGTTCTGAGGCTGTTAGGGGGCCGTCCCCTGTGCACGCGCACTCTCAGCTTGCGTTGGGTGGGATGGACGCCAAAAACTGATTTTTCTCATGAGTTTCAGTTGGTGGCAATGGCCCCTGAGGCTGCACAAGCCTGAATCAATGGAGGAGAAGCCGACAAGCCCTTCAGTTTAGTATTTATCTCCCTTTTAAAGTGTGATCTGTCTCATCTACAGGATGCTGTGCTCTGAAAGCCAGGTTGGCTGCCTGTGGGCACTTGCAAACATTGAGGACTTGAGGCCACAGGCCTCAGATTGAGGCCTTGCTTCTCTGCATGCAGTTTGATCCCTGAGCACTAGATCATTAGCAAAGTGGCAGAGTGATACTGGCCTTGTGTGTGAATGTTAATTGAAGTAGTGCCTCTCTGATGCCCTGGTGCATGGGTGTTGGGTAAATGGTGATTTACTCCAGGCCATGTTCTGGGTGGGCCTCACGCTGCTGAGTTCACTTGGCCAAGTCCCAGGTTATTGGCTGCCCTCAAGGAAATTGTGAACCCTTGGGACACCCCTGATAGATTCCCTCATGTTTTGCATTCACCTTTCCCAGCTAGGATCTTAAGTGACACAAACTTTCTGGAGATATGCCCTGAATTTTATTTTGTAAAATTCCTTTCAGGTAGGTCATAAGACCTAGGCCATTCTCTGTGAGAGTTTTTTATTTGATTTTTGCATTTCTTCTGGTCAACTGAACCCATCTTCTGCCATTTTCAACTTATTTCAGATATTATGCTTCTAACCCTAAACTCAAACTTTGTGTCTTACTTCTGCCATTTGACCCATTCCTGATTCTTCTTATAAATTTGTTCTTTTGGCCTTTCCTAGTACTGGATCATACTCTTTCCTCTTTCTTCACTTCCTGTGTTTCACCCCTGTTATATCCTGTCCAACTTTGAGTTCCTTTCTTCTCATGCAGGCTTTGATCCTCACCTCTACCAAAGAAAACTCCATTTAACAGCAATTCAAAGCTCAAAAGTCCTCTTTATTATTTATCTATTAATCAGTTCCATTATATATCGTTATTCAATTTTGTTGTTTTAAAAATATATCAATGAATAAATTTTTATCTATGTGTATACATATATGGAAAATTATTTGGCATTCAAATGGTACCAGCAGAAAGACTCTGTATTATGTATCAATCAATTATACAAATTTTTATTCAATTTTATTATATTTTGAAACTATACCAGAATGAAATAATTGGTTTCTATCTATATATGTCTATATATGAAACACTATTTGGTACACAAGTAGGTACCACAAGGCCTCTTTATTATCCATCAATTCTCAGTGGTACCAGAAGTCTTCTTTATTACTTACATATTAGTCAATTTATTACATTTGTTTATTTAATTTCATTAAAATTTGAAAGCATATGAGCATAAATAAATTTGTATCTATCTATCTGCTCCTTGGTCCCTAAGTGGCACCATCAATCTTAGCAGCTCTTACATTGTGTAACCATAGTAGCAAGCAATCTCCATATCTCTTTCCCTCTCGATGAAAAACTGCACTCTCCCCAAAGCAGTGTACTTGGCAGCATTCTCACGCTCTTGTTGAGCCTTCTTCTTCATGGCTTCCCGCTCTGGCCTCTGCTCTTCTGTGATGGGAGTTGATATTACTTGCCCAGGAACATTGGGTTTCCTCCATGGAATTGGTTGTAAGGCAAAGTCTTGGAGTAGATATTGGTTTTGAGGCTTGGGCGGTTGTGACTGGGGCTTGGTCCCAACCGTGGGAACAGGTTGCCACTGGAGAGAGGTGCAAGATGATGTTTTGTAGGGTGCAGGCCTAGAAGCAGCAGACGGAGGGGCACTAGGCTGGGTAGAAGTGGTCAGACCAGACTGGGTTGCACTGGTTAAAATTGGCTGAGCTGGCTTGGCAGGACGCATCCAAGATGGGTTGGCAGTAGCTGGTTGGGATTGGTTGACTGCCATGGGTTGAGCTGAGCTAGCGGGACCAGGCTGGGCAGGATAAGCCCCAGTGGGTCTGCGTGAGGCCAAAGACTGTGGCCTCCTATTGATTACTGGTCGAGGTGGAGGTTTCTCCAGGGTCAGAAAAGGCAAAGGTACCAATTTAACCTTCCCAGGTGGTGGAGGCTCATAAATGGATGGAGCGGGACCCTCCCTTTCAGCACTGATATCTGGGTTCTGGGCTTTGACTTGTGTTTTCTCAGGACCCTTAACCGCCAGCCATGGTTTCATAGCTGGGCATGGATGGGGGTCTTGGGTACTGCCTGAGTTTCCCGGGCCCCGCGAGGAAGAGAGCCCAGTTTTCTTATCATTCTTCTTCCCCAGTGCATGGAAAACCTGCACTGACTCCAGCATGTGCATGCCGAGACAGCTCCGAGGCTTCTTAAAGGTCTCTTGGCAAAGCTCAGGTTGGTTCCTCTTCCGTTTCATCTTGGGCACGGTTGGCTTCTCTTCTGCCTTGACTTTATTGCCTGGCTTCTTCTTCTCCTCGGCTTTCCTGGAGTTGTTTTCTCTGGTCCTCTTGGTCTTTTCCTGCCCATGGCCCTTAGCCTTGC
The DNA here is from genome assembly GCF_001458135.2 of Marmota marmota marmota. Taxonomy (NCBI): domain Eukaryota; kingdom Metazoa; phylum Chordata; class Mammalia; order Rodentia; family Sciuridae; genus Marmota; species Marmota marmota. The sequence goes on from NW_025999977.1 coordinate 83,743, forward strand.
TGTTTCTGCTGGATGCAGCTTTCTGAGGTTTGCTGTTAGAGTGCTTGGCTGTGTGCTCAGGGGCCCCAATACTGTCTGCATCCCTGTGAGCACCTTCTCCTTCCAATGTGCATTCTTGGTCCCTTGGCTGCATTTTGGCCTGAGGAGTTCCATCAGGAGACTCTGAAGCTTTATGTTTATTGTTCTTCACTGGATCACTAGGACTCTTAATGGTACTTGTGGTTTCCTGCCCCTGATTCACCATGATGGCTCTGGTGTCATTGGATTTTGTTGTTGTGGGACTTTCAGGTTGGTCAAAGTCTTTCAAGGAACTGAAAAGCTCAGGAAGGTGAAAATCCCCCACCAGTGCAGTGAGGTCTGCAAATCCACTGCTAAATTCAATCCCATTTTCAAGGGTGCCTTGGTCCTCAAGACCCAGGCTGTTGTTTCCCAGATGGATATTTTCAGAATGTGGCTTCTCCTCTTGGTCCAGAGGACCAATGGAAGCCAGAAGCTGGAGGATTTCAGGGATGTCTAAAGGGAGTAGTGGAGGATCCTGGTTCTCCATGGATATCTGGTAGGCATCCAGTGGCTCTGAGAGCATGGTTTTAATCTCACACAAATTCTTAATCTCTGTTTGTTCCTGGCTTTGATTTGGAGGCAATGCCAAGAAATCAGAAGAACTCTGGACTGGAGTTATTATGGAAATGTCCCCAAGTGCAGTTGGTGGGTTTCTCTCAAGTATTTGGATATTTCTGCTACTGCAGGAGTTGGGGAATTCTGGAGGTGGTGGAAGACAAAATGTCTGACTTGGAGGTTGCAATCCCAAGGAAGCCTCCATCCCTAGGGAAGTTTCCATCACTGCAAAGGAAGGAATCAATGAAGATGGTAAGTAGGATGCTCCCCCTGCCCAGCAACACACTAATCAGGGAATCTGCCAACTGCGGATAAGGCATTTCTATTACTTTTTAAGGACCATGAAGAGGACTCTGTAGGAGGTGCCTATTAGTTACAGGTGATCACTTGATGTCATAGTTTTGGGCTGGCACATCTTCATGGCAGCATGGCTCACTGGTAGAGCACTTGACTACTCTGTGGGAAATGCACAAAAACTGTTTTATGAAGTCTCGCTTGCTCATATAGGGGCCTCTCAATTCTCTCCACTCTCTTCGGAGTGTAAGAACACTTAACACCATGAACTAGGAGAGGGTGGAGCTGTTGCTCATGAAATATATGTGAAAAGATAGGGTTTTAGACCCCCTTCTTTGGGCAGCATCTCAGAATACAAAATTTAAGTCCTGGAGTAAATTAAGGAACAGTTAATCTTTCAGTACCCTGGTAAGTTTTGAAGTATCTTCCTAGGAGACCAAAGTAAAATGAGGGAAATAAATTTATAATGTGGTGATGTAGGGGGACCAATCTGCCAATGCAGTGAAAAGTAGCTTCCATCAGTGTGCTCCTGGAGGTCTCCTAAATGCATGGTGAGTGGCTATTATGGTGTCCTGCATTCTCATCTTATGGACACGGAGATTGGGAGTGCTGAACAAGTATAGTATTTAAAATCTCAGGACTTAAATTCCAAGGATCTGTGAACCCACAGCTACCAGCCGTAGATTTGACCCTCCTTTTGAATGCTGTTCTTATTCCTCCCACTTTTTGCTGTTTGTACTCACCTTGAAAATTTGTTTCTGTGATAGGTTGAGTAGACACAGAATAGTAGATCCCATGGGTAGAGACTGATGGTAGGACATTTGAGGGCTGAACCTCCTTCAGCACTGTCACCATTTCTGGTTGAGGGGCAGCGGCACTACTTCCTGCATATGGCACAGATCCATAGGATTGCAGGCAGGGGCCATGATCTCCAGATAGCAGAGTCCCCAGAGTGTTTTGATCATAGTAGTAGACCTGGCTTCCTTCTTGGTAGGGAAGTGACAGGCTATGCCCCTTATTTGGATTCTGAGATGGTGCTGCCTGCATAAGCCTGGCTGACAGTGTTGGATACACAGGGACCATGACATTGGCATCAGAAGTGTTGTCATATTGGGCTGTCATTGACCTGGAAGAACCTGCTGTGTTTTGGTCAATGACAGTCAGAGTAAAGTCCCCGAGGGAAGATGAGCTCTTTTCAGCACTTTCTATGATATCCCACTCAAAAATACTTGGGTAGGAGGCAGATGCCATGGGAATCTGGTTCTGGCCAGTAACCCCAGACACCATGGCTGTGCTAGCATGTTGATAAAGGTAGGCACTGCCCATGAGTGGCTGGAAGGAGGTGCCACAGGTTGAGGGCAGTAACCATGCTGAAGTGGCAGCTGGAGCAGAGGCTCTGGAGAAGTTGCAGACACTTCCTGTCAGGGAAGCTGCATTGCTCACCACAGGGAGAGAGAGCTGCAGAGAATCTGCAGTTCCATGTAAAGAAGAATTTTGGAATTTTTCTGTAGGAAGCAAGAGGATAATTAAAAATTGATGAGACAGGCAGATTCTTACAATATTTAAGAAACAGTATTATCTGAATGTTGTATCAGTCAGGAAGCTTCTAATACTAATAATCATGGATGTACCCCAAATCAAACCATTTTGGATGTCTGCAAGTGTTGGAGCAGTTTGGTACTCTTCTGATCAATTACCTTTGCTCTCATATTGGGCTCAGAAATCCCAAGTAGTCTGCCTCACACATTGGTCCCTAAAAGCATCCTTCTCCCTGTCCTATCTTTCCTTTGAGCCTGCACTAGTATTGACTCATGTATTTTCCTTAGAACTGAAGCATTTTAGAATTTAGAGAACATCTAACATTATCAGTTTGCTAGTGATTAAACCAAGGGTCAGAGAAGATTGACTTGCTCAGTATCAACACCATGTTTCAGAAACTTACTCCTTTGCCAGGACTCTATGCTCCAAACAAAAAACAGAAGTCATGTGAAATAGAATTTTATTTTTCCCTGTTTATAGAAAACAATACTTGTCTCACCACTGTTATCTTCAGAGTCTCATTTTGCTTGTGCAGATCACATTAAATTTCCTAAAGTTCACTGTTAACATCCAAATGGTAAATTTAAAGTGTCATTCTTTATCCTTTTCAAGCCTGGCTTCTGAATGTAAGTTTCTCAACAACAACAACAACAAAAAAAGTTATTTGTGCTTTCTGAGCTTCAGGTTACTCATCTGTAAGATGACTGCAAAAATATTAACAGTGATAATTCTTCCGTGAAGAGTGACACTACATAAGATTCATACAGAGGAAAATATAGTAAGTTCTGGAGAGATAGAAATGAAAACACAGAACTAAAAAGAATAACTAGATTCTAATGAACATTTGGATATATAGCAAACATCAAAGCATAGCAAATTTACTAACAAATGAAGTTCTGTTATCATGCATTGCAATAGTATGGAAATGAGCCTTTCTACTTTATTTTAGTGAATACTGTTAACCAAAACACTGCCCACAATTAAAGGTGATTTTAAATGAATTTCTAACCAGTACATATTCACAGATAAACTATCTCATCAAAAAGTGTGTAATAAGCAGCAAAATTCAGCAAAAGTGAACATATAGGTAGCCACAATTTATGTAGATAAATATTTCAATAAAAAGGATATAAAGGGCTGGGTTTGTGGCTCAGTGATAGAGCACTTGCCTAACATTCATGAGGCAGTGAGTTTGATCCTCAGCACCACATAAAAATAAAATAAAGATATTGTGTCCACCTAGAACTAAAAAATAAATATTAAAAAGGGGTTATAAAGGCAGATGCAATGGCACACACTTATAATCTCCACTACTCAGGAGGCTGAGGCAGTAGGATCTTAAGTTTGAGGATAGCTGTGGAAATTTAGGAGACTCTATCAAAATAAAATGTTAAAAGGGCTGGGATGTAGCTCACTGGTAAAGTGTCTCCATGTTCAATCCCTGGTACTTCAAAAAACAAAGCCAGAATCAACCCTGCCATGTTCAAAAGCAAAAATCCACTATGGGGTGGGCCTCTGGTCCCATCCCTGAGGAGACTGAGGCAGTGGGTTCACTGGAGCCCAGGAATTTAAAGCCACTGTGGACAATGTAGCAAGATCCTATCTCAGAAACAAACAAAATAATGAGCTGGGGATATAACTTGTGGTAGCATGTTTGCCTAGCATGTATGAGACCCTGCTTTCAATCCTAGCACTGGAAAGAAAAAAAAAAGGAAGGAAGGAAGGAAGGAAATTTTTACAAATTAGAGAACAAAAGAAGAAATGTAAAATAATTTCATCACTGTGCTTCTTAACCAGATCAAGTAAACGATATTAATCCTATTAGGTACATATTTCAATTTATATAAAAACATCTTTTGATAAAAATGTCAGTTATCAAAAAACAGAAAAAAACATTTTAAAAAATCATAAAAGTTATATTTATTTATTCTGAAAACCTAGTTTGTAATCATCTTTAATAGGAAAATGTTGTCCCTAAAGTCTGATAAAACTATTACCACTAGAGTACAATAATACAATTAAAATAATTTTTTCATGTTTACTTGTGCTAGGGATTGAACCCAAGGCTTCCCACATGTGAAGCATGCACTCTGCCACTGTGCTACACCCCTAGCCCAAAACAATTCTTTGAAATGTAGAAAAACCCAAAAGCCTTTAAAAAATTATCTTTGATGAACATGGAAGACTTTCTATTCTTACATATAGGTCTTTCTTTTGGTTCTTAGGTTTAAAAACCATTAATGACTATTTGTATAAACTCTGTTTTAGAATGAAACTATCATAAAGACAAAAACAGTCTTCTGCTTAAAGACTACCTATCATACAAAGGAATGTGTCCTTCTGATGCAGATTAGGGCACATCATTTTTTCAAAATCCATGTAGTTTAAAAAATCAGAATAAAATAGGACATGAAAGTTGCTGTTTCCCCAGCCCTGTCAATAAGCACTTTCATTAGCATGTTTATAGGAAGAATCATTTCTAAAACTTACTTCTAAAATGTTCATACTCAAACTGTCAAGGTCATCTGTGTTCAATGAGGCCATAAAAAAACCCAAACAAACAAAAGACTTTTCTGATAAACTGCTTTCCCCAGTGATACCCTAATTCTAGCCTTAGTTTCCTTGCTAGTCCATTAATTTAAACATTTTCCAAACCAGCCTAATTTTCTCCAGCACTGGGAAGATATCACTCTATGCTCTCTGCATTGATTTAAAATCTTTGGTTCTCCTCCTCCTTCCATTCCAACCAACCTCTTTTTTCTTGAGACCATCTCTATGCTCTTCATCTCTTTTATACTCACATTTCTTTTCCATATTGTTATATTTCCCACCCCGCCCCCCGGCACACACACACCAAGTTCCTGTTGCCCTGTGCTTCAATAGCCACAAACTTGCTTCCCCGAGAACATCTGCCTTCTTACAGCCCTGTCCTCCTGCTCCCCTCTCCCTATTTCTCTTTTCACTTAGTTTAAACAGGAAACTTCGAAATATGTGAATGTCCCTTTTATGAACAGCGCTAAATGTGAAATACTGAAGTGGAAATCTTAGTGGAGGGAGACTGTTATAGAAGAAAACTCTTGGTACTTGATGCTAGTTTTCTACCCCACCTAGGATTTCTCTCTTTCTGTTCAAACAAACATACCCCCAAAATCTTATGTCATTCTCCATACACGTGCCCCTTAAGATTCAATATTAGAAAAGAAAAGGACCAGAGCATGGACAGTGTGTTTATCCTCCTGTAGCAGATGAGGAAACAGATTTTGTGAGAGAGTAAAAGATGGTCCAGTCCCTACCTAGTACCTGTCAAAGTCAAAATGAAATTCGATGTCCAGATTTCTAGTTCCATCCTCTCCCCTATTATTCCAAGCTCTTGTGATTCCATTAGTAAATTTAGGCAGGTAAAAGTCAACGAAAAACTTTAAAACCTTACCTGACATGGTTAAGAGGTCACATCAATCGCAGATACAAAGGATGAGGAGACCGTCCCAGAGGATGTGTGGGTGGCTGAGGCTAGGGAATGCATGTTTCCCAGATCCTCCTGCCACACTGATGTTGCTTACTGGTCACTGGTCTCTTGAAATGATCCAAATTTGTTTACAACTGCATGGAAACCCTAAGATTCTACTAGGTGGCAATAGGTTTGGTGGGAGGATGATGTCACAAAACTGATAGTTTAAAGGTACAAGGTAGCCAATAGGGAGGTCAGATTCCCAACGAGAAGGTGGGATTGGGTAGAGAAAATGACAAGAGTTGATTGGGTAGAGAAAGTAACAAGAGAGTTATAATAGAACTAAATGGCCCAGCTCTGGGGAGACTGCAAGAGGGACATGATATGCCCACCTTCCCCAGGTGCTTGTGTTAAGGTTATCATCGCAGTGTTCCTTCTTAATCTTCATTAAAATATTATGAATATGTTATTATTATGTTACACATTATAATAGGTAGTATGTAGTACATAATTATATTTACATATGCAGTTAATATCCCTGGAGATGGAAGAAAGAAACATCTAGATTGAGCAAGTATAGTTGTTCTGGAACCATAGAAGTTGATCTGATTAGTGAGTGAACTTACTGCAGCTTTGAAAGATGAAAGAAGGGGGTTAAAACACTCTTTTTTTCTTTTTTTTTTTTTTTTTTGAGGTATAGATGGATGCAATACCTTTATTGTATTCATTTATGTGGTGCTGAAGATCAAACCCTGTGCCTCACACATGGTGAATGCTGTACAACTGAGCCACAACCCCAACCCTAAAGAGTTCTTTCATAACTTAAGGGTAGGGTGAAGTTCCTTGAGGGCACCCTCTAAGGAATAATGTGGTCCAAGTTTCTCTTTAGTTTCTTCTTAAATACTATTTTCTTTGGACTAAGCTGGGTCAGGTTGGACTGGTAACTCTCCTGCTCTCCTTCCCCCACCCCTCTTCATTGTAGACATTGTTTCATGGACAAGCCTTGATTCTGCATTCTTATACTCATTGATATTACTTTCTTTTGACTTCAGAAGCAGGGGTCTTCTTTTCTGTGAACTTATTCTTTGAAAAATGGACTCTGAACAATAGAATTAAAAACTAGAGAAGTGGAAGCCCCAGCTGACTGTAAAATTTCCCTCTTCTGGGCTTTGATCACAATTCTTTCACCCACAATTTTCTGCAAATAGCTCCTTGTGTCACATAGACATCCTTCCATCGACCTCTTTCATATGTGAGAGGCACTGAGGATTATTTCCCTCTTCTTATGTAAGTGAATCCAATGTGGCAGATACTATAACTTTCTCCCCCCTTGCAAACAGCCATTATAGAATCTTGGGCCTCTCACATTATTTGTCTGCCATACTTGCATGTAAGGCCAGGAAAAATGGAGAGGAGAATGGTTAGAAGAGAACATTAGTAGAATATAGGGAAAGCGAGGGTAAAGAAAAAGAGGATTAATATGGATTTTTTTGTGTGTCAAAAAGAAGTCAACACACTTTGATCTTATTTTGTGTTAATAAAATAGACAATTTGGACAGGGGTGGGGGTGGTCCTGGGAATTCAAACCAGGGACACTTTGCCATTGTGTCTAGCCCTTTTTATTTTTTATTTTAAGACAATGTCTCACTAAATTGCTTAGGGCCTTGCTAAGTTGTACAAGCTACTCTTGAACTTCAGATCCTTCTGCCTCCGCCTCCTGAGTTGCCGAGATTACAGGTGTTATGCCACCAAGCCTGTAATTTATGTATATTAATGGAGCTAGCCAGAAAGTGCAGAAACTACCATGAATTCTATACAGTGAAGATAAAAATCTTAAATATAGTTTTCTTATTTTGTTTTATGTCATATCATCTTATTTTTGTCATTCATTAGTGTATTTGGAGACTGTGGAGGGCTCTTAAAGGCTCTGGATTTTCAACTCACTTATTCTTTGTCATATTTTAAAGGAATCCAACACTGTAAGATATATTCCATGTTTTTCTACTGATGATTGTTTGTGGTGAAGCATCATGAATTAACTTGACTTGATGGATTTGTAGAGAAAGAAAGGCATGTGGAAAAAGCATTGTGGTAAGTTATACTGTGTACCCAAGAATGAGGTGTGTCTGTGTTCAGCCAAACTTGATCTAGATTGCTTTTGCTTTTGATCCCCTGGAGAGTGCATGTTTCACTAACTTATGTTTTAACTGTGATTAAAGTAACTCAGGACTGAGTAGTAATGATATGTATATGAGGACTAAGCTGGATTGGGGGAATAAATCAATGGATTTAATAATTTTCCACGGTCATTAGGTTTTTTTAAAAAATATTTTTTAGTTCTCAATGGACCTTTATTTAACTTATTTATTTATATGCAGTACTGAGAATTGAACTCAGTGCCTCACACATGCTAAGCAAGCGCTCTACCACTGAGCTACAATCCCAGCCCAGTGGTAAGCCTATAAGGATGTCTGGATTGATCTATTTGGGGACTTCCCTAGAGACAGTGAGTAGAGACTATGTGATTCAGGATGTCAAAAGCTGTAGGACGAAAAGCTCTTATGAAGAAAAAATATCATATATAAACATTAATATTGCATTTATAGACATAGTTTCCCCATCTCCTCTAGTGCTTATTATGAAATATGATTTTTGGTGGTTTTGTGTGGAATAATGCTTAGCTAAGAAAGAATTATAGAAGGTTTGGCAGTAAAGATATGGTTTGGACTATGTAATGTTTTCAAGTTTTTTTTCTTTTTAGATCAGTTTCATACCTCACATAACTTACTTCTTTTTTTTTAATATTTATTTATTTTTTTAGTTATCGGCAGACACAACATCTTTGTTGGTATGTGGTGCTGAGGATCGAACCCGGGCCGCACGCATGCCAGACGAGCGTGCTACCACTTGAGCCACATCCCCAGCCCCATACTTACTTCTATAATATTGGTATGTAATAGGAGATTAAGATTATATACTAAGAAATTGTAAGCCAGATCATTCCCTATGTTCTCATAGATATCAAGAGATTCCATAGCTCCTAAAGGTGAAGGTGGTATGTGTAAGGCCAGGAGGAATGTGATGTATTAGTTAGCTTTCTCTTAATGTAACAAAAACCTGAGATAATCAACTTAAAAAGAGAAAAGGTTTATTTGGTTCACAGTTTTAGATGTTTCAGTCCATAGTCAGTTGTCCCTGTTGCTTTTGGGCTTGTGGCAAGGCAACAAATAATGGAAGGGAGTACATGATGGAAAAAGTTGCTTACGACATGACCTAGATGAAAGGCAGAGAGAAAGGAGGAGAAGAGGAGGTATTGGGTCCTATTATCCTCTTCAAGCCCATGTCCTCAATGACCAGAAGATCTCCTATTTGGCACCCCCACCTTTTCCAGACTGGGGATTGCACGCAGGAGCACTCTGAGCTATCACCAGCCCCTCTTTTAAAGTCTTATTTTGAGACAGGTTGTCACTCATGTGCTCAGGGGGCCTGGAACTTGAAATCATTCTGCCTCAGCCTCCTAGGTAGCTGGGATTATAGACATACAACATTGTGCTGGTTTAGGCCCCACCTCTTAAAGGTTCCACCATTTCCTACTAGTGTCAATCTAGAGACTAAGCCTTGAACACATCATGGGCCTGTAGGGACATTCCAGATCAAATTCATAGTGTGTGGTAAAATCATTTTTGATAACAATATAATTTTTACATACTAAAATATTCAGTTACAATATTCAGTTATAATTAGGCAAATGCTGTTTGCCTCTCCTGTTCCCAGGCTTGATAACTATTTTCTCTTCATAATACCATCCATTTAATTCTAGCTTGTAGTCTCAGCATCGTTTTAGCCTCTAAAGCAAATTTTAAATACAGAAGGAACAACTTAAAGAGATTTGATCCAACACTCTAGAACTTAGTATTAAGTCCTCCCCTGACCTAAAACCTTGGTTTTTATATTGAGGGCATTGGGACAACCCAATCTCTGTATTTTGTAACAATTGGAATAACTAGGGCTCCTCTTGGTGCAACGTTTGTATACCATCTACCCCTGAGGTCCTTCTATGTTCTCTCCTTAATTTTATTAAAGACTAGAAACCCTCAAGCCTCTATATGGTACCTAAGGCCCTACCAGATACTCTCACATTTTGTTAGTGTCAACTACTTAACTATTGCTCCAAATATCCCTTACTCCTGTCTCTATTCTCCACTTCAATGTACTAAGTATTTATGAAAACATTCTTTTACCCCTTGTTGGAACCACTCTTCTCCAAAGGCCTACTCTTTGTCAGCTCCTGTACTTCCTATACCTCCTGCCCAGGTCTGAATTTTCTCATGTCAACTATAAGTGAATTTGTTCTCCCCCTACTTGTGTCTTTTTGAAAACTTCAAGTGCAAGACCAACATAGCTATTCTAGTTTCTGAGAAATTTATGTCATGTTTTATATTTTGTAATGTTTATAAACTATTGTACCATTCATGCATTCTAGCCATTGTATACTCATGAGATTTGTTTTCCTATGTTCCAAAAGAGTATTTTATAATTTCATGTCAAGTTCTAATGTGCCTAATTGTACTTTTGCAAATCATGCAATGTTGTCTTTTCTTTTTCCAATTAGCTACTTACTGATATTCACCTAGTTTTAATTTGGGGGAAATTTCAGAATTGTAAATGCTAATGAGTTGAAAATTGGTTGGAATATGACAGTCCCCAAAATGTTAAAGCTAATCTGGTCTTTTCACCCATTCATTCATTCATTTAATAACTGACTTTTCTGACCACCAGTTTACCCAACTCTAAAATAGTTGTGAAGATTAATAGTAGTGCATATAAGGTGATTTAAAAAGTTAGAAACAAAAAAGTAAAAATTATTTTTAAAAACTACTGCTAGCATTGCAGAGCACAGTGGCACACGCCTCTAATCCTAGTGGCTGGGGAGGCTAAGGCAGGAGGATCTCCAGTTCAAAGCAAGCCTCAGCAACTGTGAGACGCCTAAGCAACTCAGTGAGACCCTGTCTCTAAATAAAATACAAAATAAGGCTGGATATTTAGCTCAGTGGTCAAGTGCCCCTGTGTTCAATCTGTGGTATCTCCATCCTGGCAAAAAAACTATTGCTAACATAATTATCTACATTTTAATCTGGAATTCAGTACTTTGTTCTGTCTTCAGACACACTGCTCTTTGCTCTTCTACTTGTAGCTGAATTCAGTTTTCCTGATAGATACAGTCCCGATGCCTGATAAGGATGTGCAGATATTGCACTTGAGCTCCACTCTTATGTCTCTCAATTTTGTTTTGTTTTGTTTGTGGTATTTGGTAAAATATAAACAAATGTTATCTACTTTTAGCATGATATCTGTCATGTGATAGGAACCCAGTAAAAGTCTATGAATGCGAGTGTATGTTGATGTGATTTTTGGAGGACAGTTAGGCAGTTTCTTTCATAACTTTTAAGTTTGTGTATCCTCCATTCCAGAATTTACATTTCTAGAAATTTAGATATAGTTGTGTGTGTGTATGTGTGTATGTATGTATGTATGTATGTGTATGTATATATGTGTGTGTGTATACACACACACACACACACTATTGTGTGCAGCAGAACACCAAAACCAAAACCAAATACCCGAAAACAACCAGAGGTCCATCAATATGGTACTGGCTAAATAAATGATGGTACTTTCATTTATGTTACTTACAATCCATGAAATTCTCTACAGTCATCAAAAAATTGGATGGCTATATGTACAAATGGAGAAAAATCCATATTCTAGACACATCATAGAGAACGTATCCTATGCTGCTTTTATGTAAGTAGAGGATACACAGATATGTGAAAGTAAATATTTCTATAAGGTACAAAAAATGTACTTGTAAACACTGGGACACATCTCGAAGAACACATCAGGAACTGGGTGCAGAGGGACCTAATTTTTTATTGCAGGTCCTGTACCATTTGAACTTGAAGTGCTCACAGAAACTCACAGACCTGTGCTACAGGCCTCCGGCCACGGAGGCGCAGTCGCTGCCAAAGTCCTGTTTGTCAATCTAGCGACTCAGCAAACCGACGTGTGACGCCATCACGACAGGCGGTGGCGCAGGCGCAGTGGCGACGCACCGGGCATTCTGTGGGTAGCTCCTGGGCGCGCTTCCGACCCAGCTTGTTGTTCCGGCACCGAGGACGCCAGACTGACGGCTTTGACCCGCTTGGCATTGGGTGGACGGCATCTCGGCCCCCAAATGAGCCAATGGCATCATGCCCGCAGTGGCTGGGGTCGGGGACGCGACTTTTCTGGTCGTCCCTCAGCAAAGAGAAAGGGCGGAAACCGCATCCCGGAAAGGTAAAACGTCCCGGGTGCTGGGGATGGCCCTTCCGGCTCTTAGCTTCTGGGCGTGGGCTCCGTGTCTTGTGGTCTGAGCCTCTCACGGTCGCTTTTGCGAGCTTGGCCCGTGTGCCAAGCTGGGATTAGAGACTTTGACCCTGGCTGCGCCACCCGTAGAAGCTGAAAGAAGCTGTAGTGGTCAGTGAATTCGCCCACCCTTTTAAAAGGGAAGGCTCTGTCCATTGCTCCTCGGGTCAACTAGTGCTTTGAGGCGGGACTTGGTGTTGGGGACACTCCTTAATCATCCAAATGGAACGCCTCCCTCAGTTCCTCAAGTTGTATTGTTTGTTGGCACAGAAAAAAAATGATTAATAAGATTTAAATATGAATGAATTCCTCTGTACCTGCATGAGACCTTTCATGAAAAGGTGGTTTGCATTATTTCCAGGAATCACCGAAGGCAAACTGGTGCTTTCTAACAGGTGTCACCTCAGAGATCTTCCTGTATACATCTAAATGGTTAGTTTTGGGGACTTTGTTCGTCTGTGAAGTGAAACTGTTTAGTCCTTGAAATCTTCCTCTCCTTCGTTCCAGACTTCATTGAGTCCCTTTCATTTTATCTCCTCAATATCCTTTGAATCTCAATTTTTCTCCTTCAGCATCCTAATGCAGGTTTTACCTGACCTTTTGCTGTTGAGTCCAGTAGTGTCCATATATCTATTCTTTAATTTCTTCCAGCCTGTTCTTCCCACAGATCTTTTAAATAGGTCATTGAAAACTTGAAATTGAGCCAGGCACAGTGGTGCATGGCTGTAATCCCAGCTTCTTGGGAGACTAAGGCAGGAAGGCAAAGTCATAAGTTCCAAGACGGGCTCAGCAATTTAGTGAGACCTTGTCTCTTAAAAAAAAATGTGGGTTATATAGCTTAGTGATCAAGTACTCCTGGGTTTAGTCTGAGCACCCAAACCGGCTTGAAATTGAAATGGAATGGGAAGGTAGTCATAGACATCAGTGTAAAGCATTATTTTAAGAATAAAAACAATCTTCTTATGTGCTCTATAATTCCCTGTATAGTCTGGGATCCTCTCTGCTTCTCCAGCCCCATTTTTTGCCACTCTTGACTTTCTATGCTTCAGCTATATTGAATTAACCATAGTTAATTCTAACTTGTCCTACAGAGGTGAGCTCAAATATTACTTTTCAGGGTTGACCACTAGCATTTTTAAGTGAAGTTCACAGTCCCTTTCTATGTGATGAGTTTTCTCGTCAAACATAGACCTTAAATTCTTTATCAATTGAATTTGATGCTATCGGTTGTATTAAAACTAAAAAATCATGTTTAGTGAAAGAATTGAATTTAAATCATTACCCTGTGTTTATATTGATAACACCTTAACATTTGGTACTGGGATTAGGTTTGTCAGGGATACAGAAATTCTGTCATCTGATTTTAGATAATCCTTATTTGTGGAGGTCTTTGTTCTGTTGCCTTGGATCTGTTTTCAAGATGGGGAAATGAGCAGAAGGAATTATGGATTGTTACCAGGCAGGGATGAATAAGTGGCAGAATGCAAAGCATAGAAAAGGGACATGCTCTGTGCACTGTGACTGGTTTTCTAGAAGCTTTAATTCTGTACAAGGAGACAAGGCTAACATACAGTTTGGCTAACAAAAAACATATCTACTAGGTGGAAAGACTATCTCCCAGTTGGACAGAGGATGCCTGGGACTCGATTCATTGCTTTCAAAGTTCCTTTGCAAAAGGTAAGCAAAAGTTAATTCAGTATTCTTTCAGAAATCTAAATTCACCACATGGAATCCTGGTTTGTTTTTTTTTCTTTTTCCAAATTAATATTTGTACAATTTTAATGTACATAGCTATATAAATATATATATATATATATATATATTTTAAGACTAGATGAAAATTTATTCAATAAAAATTGTTCATCACAAAATCATTAAAAATACTTTCCTAGTAATGTACACATCATAAACTTAGGTTCCTCTTTGGGGGAGGGGGTTAAAAGCCCTAGTATCCTCTCCTCTTCAGGCAAGGTGTGCTCTTTTTCTCTTTGATGGCTTCCTAGACCACATCGCCTGCAGGAAATCAGGTGGTTATGGCCAGCAAAGGAGCATCATGTACTCTGCAGAGGGATGATGTCACCAAACTGTAACATTCTATGGTGAGGAGCTTCCTTGCTGAGAGATGGTCTTTTGGGAATGTAGCTACTTACAACCATGCTACATTTGGCCTTAGTAAAGTAGAGGGGACATTGGCTCTGCCATCTCCACCCATATTTTTGTGAGTGTTACACATTTGGAAATAATGAAACCATTATTTGTGACTATCTCTGGGACTTATGAGTCACAATTCATGCATCCATATGGTCCACAGTGTCATCCAACCAGGGCTCGGGGTTTCAGAGTAGAGCGTTCGTATTCAGGCAGCCCTGACTTCATTGTTCCTGTGTCTAGTCACTATATTAGACCACCTTCCTTAATTAGGAAAATTTTTAAAAAAAGAAAAAAAAAAACAAACCTGACATTGGTGTCTTAATCTTTGCCAGATTCCTGGCACACCACATTCAAATTGTGATGTCAAACATTCTTTTTTATTTTTTTAAATTGGAAAACTAGTTTCATTTATTCATAAATTTAATAACTAATTTTGCTCTATATCTTGTTGTTTGTTGGGATTGGTGAGCTTTTTGTGTTTGTCTTGATCCCAGTGACCTTTACTCAGAATACATTTATTGAGGCCACAGTGCTATTACTGTACTAAAAGGAACCTGTGTCAACTCTATAGTGACATCTTGGATTTGCATGCTTGAAAATTTTCAAAGTAAATTTTCTTCTTACCTTCAGACCCATGCCATGGAAAGATTATTCTATACATTGCTATAATTTATGAAATTACAGTGATTCATGTTGAATTTGAAGAATTCCCACATGATGCCAGCATGCACAATTTTTGCAACCTCCTACTTAGAGCCAGAGGTGCTTGGTGGCTTATCTGTTTACACCTGTGACGCTGTGTGACAGTGCTTCATACAACATTGTATTTAGAAACATGGCCAGCTATAGCAAAACTGGAAATATGGAGAAAGTTCTTCAACAATCTCTTTCCTTTGAATGTGTCTGTGTAATTCAGCCAAATACTTATTTTCCAAAATAATACTAAGAAGTAGCTTCTACTGTTTTCTGCAGTGTCTTGGTAGTCATCTTTGCTACCTTCCTCCAGGAGCCAGCCTGCCTCTTCTGAGTTGAGTGATCTTGTTTTAATTTTCGTTGCTCTGCACTAAACAAGGGAATCCCTAACTGAATCTATAGAATTAAGTGTTCATGTGATAAATTCTCACTGCTGTCTGTTGAGATGTATATATGTTCTAATTAACTATCAGCCAATAGTATTGTGGCTATCTATTGAAAATTGTTTCATACCAATTTTTTAATTTGGGCTGCTATTTTTTAATAGAGACTGTATGTAAAAAAATTTATTAGAACATTGGTTTTCAACAATATCACACTCCGCTTTCCTTTTTGTAGCAAATGCTTCTAAATTTGCAGATGAATATAATTGACTTCAAAACATACTTTTAAAGAAATCATTATAATGCAATAACTATAAAAAAAAATAACTATAAATAATACTGAATTTATAATTAGGCAATATATATTTCAATATCTAAATTAATGAGCATTACCACATTAGAACATATAAAGAAAGAGGTGCTTACACTACGAATGTAAGATCCACAAATATAGACTGTGACCGAGGTGGGTTATATTTCCATGGCAGTGAACAACTCAGTAGATTTCCAAACAACATAAAATACAATCTTCACTTTGTTGATAAGGTGTCCTGAGAAATTCAATGGACATTAAAATTGTGCAAAAAATACTTTATTTGTGAATCAGAGTTAGGTTCTAAAGCTTAGGTAAATAGGAGCAGTCTTTTTAAAAAGTAATGTCAATATTGACTAGGATATTTACAAGTCATTAGGATGTGGAACATAAACACATATTTACATATTGAGTGAGCTTTTTTCTTCCTTTGGATCACTGGAAGAGAGGTTTGTAATTTAGCTTCCAGAAGAGTATAAACTCTCATTGTATCTCATAGTTTGCTAGCATGATATGATTTGAATAAATGCATAATAGAGGATTTTGACACAAATTTACTCTCTATTTCATTTTCTCTGACAAGAGTTTTGAAGCAAAACTTGCTCCAGAAGAACGCTTTTCTCCTCTGGATCTTTTTAACAAAATCCGAGAACAAAATGAAGAGCTTGGACTGATTATTGATTTAACATATACTCAGCGCTATTATAAGTCAGAGGTAAATTGAACCTTTAACTGAAAGCAACATTCTTCATTATGATATTAAAATAATTTATAGTAATTCAGTAATAATAGTTTTCATCTTGTGCTTGTGTGAAGTGTAACCTTCTTTCATGAGTAATAATAATTTTAAAAGGAAATCAAATCTTTCTTTAAGTACATGCTTTTAATGCTGTCTCAAAATGAGATTGGAGACATGAATTGAACTATTTGGTCACCATTACTACTGTTTATATTCATATCCTTTTCATCATCTTCAACAAAAACTCTATAACCATTAAAGAGTAATTCCCTTTTCTCCCACTCTTTCAGCCCCTGGTAACCTCTGATCTACTTTTTGTCTATATAACTTTGCCTATTCTTGACACCTCATACAAATGGAATAATAATATTTGTCCTTCTTTGTCTAGCACATTTCACTAATTATGTTTTCCAGATTGATCGATTTGTAGCATGTATCAGAATCTTATTCCTTTTCATGGCTAAATATTTCATTGTGTTCATATGCTATGTTATGTTTATCCTTCATCTATCTGTAGGTACGTGGGTTATTCTGCGGATTGAATCTAGAGGGGCTTTACCATTGAGCTTTCTCCCGAGCCCATTTTTTTTTAATATATTTTTTTTTAGTTGTAGATGGACACAATATCTTTATTTTATTTATTTATTTTTGTGTGGTGCTAAGGATCAAACCCAGTGCCTCATACAGGTGAGGCACATACTCTGCCACTGTGCCACGTGCTCTGTCACTGAGCCACAATCCCAGCCCCTCTCCAGCCCTTTTAAATTTTTATTTTGAGACAGAGTTTCACTAAAGTGCTTAAGGCCTTGCTGGATTGCCAAGGGTGTCGTCAAACTTGTGATCCTCCTGCCTCAGCCTCCTGAGTTGCTGGGAGTATAGGCGTGCGCCACTGTGCTGGGATAGTGAACAAATATTTGTTTGAATCTTTCCTTGCTTTCAGTTTTTTTAGATGTATAACTAGGAGTAGAATTGCTGGGTCACATGGTAGTTCTGTGTTAACCTTATGAGAAACTGCTGAACTTTTCCATTGTCATTTTCTTATTTTTAAGCTGTTATCCTAAATGTCAGAAACAGAAACATGTAATACTTATAGGTGTCTGTTGTATACCCATTAATGCATTCAGCTTTAGTGTTTATCAACTAATGGCTATCTTGTTTGGTCTGTATCCCTACCTGTTTCACCCCATTCTGTATTATTTCAAAGCAAATCTCTGATGTCATATAATTTTATCTCTACTTCTTTGGTATGTATATTTAAAATATAAATACTTTTAATTGTTGATATCAATTCTTTAATGTCAGATATCCCATCAGTGCTCAAACTTGGATTAGCTCCTAAATTTCATAAAATATTGTTACGTTGCAATTGGTTGTTAAGTTTTACTGCCCCCTCCCCGCATTAAAATTTATGTATTAAAGTAATTAGGTAGTATTTAATATGTAGATTTTGATAACTGCATCCTTATGAGTTGTTAAAGTTTTTTTCTAGTCCTTTTCTTTGCAGGTTGGTAGTTGGATATAGCTTGATCTGATTCAGGCTGGATTTTTCTTTTTGGCAAGACGGTTTCAGAAATGACGATGTATTTGTTCTTCTATCAGGAAATGAGACTTCAAAAAATAGAGAAATCAATAATTCTTTCTAAATTTATTAGCTGTATTTTTTTTAATTTATTTTTTATATCATTATGACCTCCATACTGTTGTTTTTCTTACTGAGGCACAAGATGGTTGGAGCTTCTCCATTTGGCTCTTGAGACATTTTGAAACATCCTTAATAATTTTTATTCACTCTTAGTTCTAGGCTTGTCTTGTATATTTTGTGCCCCAACCTGAATGAGCCATTTTAACAAGGTACTTAGATTTCTTTTAGTTAAGAGACTACAATCTGGGCTGGGGTTGTGGCTCAGTGGCAGAGCGCTTGCCTCACACATGTGAGGTCCTGGGTTCAATCCTCAGCACCACATAAAAATAAATAAACAAAATAAAGATACTGCATCCATGTATAACTAAAAAAGTATTTTTAAAAGGGGGGGCGACAATCTGCTAGAGGTACCAGGCTGACATTGTTCATAGGCTTTCTTTGGTCAAATTATTTGTGTTTGTGTGTTTATAATGTAAAAGCGTGGGCTCATGCTGATACTTTCCATTTCAATTCTGAGCTGTAGGCTTTTCACTTACCCTCTTCTGTCTTTTACCTATGTCTACTTTTTCCCACCCCAAGAATACTTCTGCTTAAATCACAGCTGCTTTATGAAGGCATGGCCATTATACTGTATAATATTGGGTAGGACTGTTCATATAATACTTAGTTATCTATATGTGCATTTGTTCACATGGAATTTGCTGTGTGTATACATCCTATTGACTATCTCTCCTGAAGTTTTTGTTGTTGTTGTTCTAATTGGTTATACACCTCCTATGTTGTAATGAAATATAATTACAAAGTAAAAATTTGTGAATGGAGCAGCTTGGAGAAAAACTGGCTCTTCTATCAGAATTGTTGATGTATAATAAGATTATTATAATCTCTTGGTTTATATTCCAGCTCCTCTTATCTTTAATTGTTTCCCTACAAATAAAATAATATATGTATATTTTTTCTTGGTTTTTCCTTATAGGATTTGCCAGAAACTATTCCTTACTTAAAAATTTTTACAGTTGGGCATCAAGTGCCTGATAACAACACTATTTTTAAATTCAAATGTGCTGTTAGTGGATTTTTGAAAGAAAATAAAGACAATGGTGAGTTTGGGGTGGGGGAGTTATCTGAGGTGAGAGATCTGAGAGTTACCTAAAAAAAGACAACAAAAGGCAAAGTTAGCAGTGAAACAAAACAGAGCAGGCAAATGAAATTGTATCTTTGCTATACATGTTTAAGCTATTTCTGATATTTTTCCACTTTGAGAAAAGTAACTAACTAACTAAAAGTAACTAACAAGTGTTGTACTTGTATCCAATGTCAAAAGTGGAGGCTGGATTCATATGTAGCTCAGTGGTGAAGCATTTGCCTAGCATGTGTGAGGCCCCAAAACAAATTTTATTCTTCTAGTCTGTTGGGTTTGTTTTTTTTTTGTTGTTTTTTTTTTTTTTCACTTCCTTTTTCTATAACTAAATCTGTCACTGATAGGTGCTCTATTTGGACCAATGAATTTGTCTCAATACAAGTGTAGCTTTTAATACCTGATCAGATCTTCTACAGTTTACATCATTGATTTACATCGTGAGGTTATTTGAAATTTCCTTGAAACAGTGAATGTTGATTTTCTAGTAGACAATTTTTTATACTATATATGTATTTTTAAAAATTCCTTTTCGGGGTAGTGGTAATATTGTGGTATCTTTAAATGTTACTCTTCAATAATTGTATAACTTTTTTTAGTGTATCTATTTTAGTTACTTAACTGTATTTCTTGTTTTATAGACAAACTTATTGGTGTCCACTGTACACATGGCTTAAACCGGACTGGTTACCTCATCTGCAGGTGAGTTGCCAACCCCAGAGGCAAACTGTGTTTAAGTTGTTTTTGTCTGATAACAATGGTAGTGTAAGTTTGTTGCAAGAAATGCAATCAGTATAAAAATGTGTAAAGTAGAAAGAAATATAGTTCCCCACCCAGAGATTACCATTATTAATAATTTAGTGTACATCTTTTTAAACTTCAAAAATGCAGATACAAGCATATATATATATATATATATATATATATATATATATTTAGTTAGTTAGTTTATGGTATAATAGATGTTCTGTTTTATAGTTTAATATGTTGTAGAAAGTGCTTTGTGACCATATTCTTTTTAAAGGCTGCACTGTTTGTGTACTGATGAACATTAAAATAGCAAACATTCATGTATGAGCATCTTTGAATATGTTTGTCATTGTCCCAGAGATAACTGATAGGCACTCAATTATAACTGATAGGGACTAGGTTTCCATGGAGAACTTTGAGCAAATATCAGAAGTTGAATTGGTACTGACCAGTTAGGGACACTGTGGAGAGAATAGTGGACATAAGAAGCAGCAAAGACCCTGTAACAAGATGACATTAACTGTGTTGGAGGAATCAGACCATGGGGTAAGTATAGCATTAAATGGATCTGGAAGTATGGGTAGGAGCTATATCATTCAGAGCTGGGTTTAAGGCTTTGTTTTATTTTAAGAACACAAAAAAACTATTGAACTTTTTTGTTGGGGGTGAGTGTGTAGAATATATTCAAATTTGTATTTTCAACTTTTCATTTTACTACTGAGTAAAGAATAAACTGCAGAAGAAAGGAGTCATGTTAGGAGGCTTTTGTAGGAATTAAGGCATAGTAGTAGCTTGGACTGAAGTGTGGTAGTCATTTGGTGGAAAGGTGTGGTCATATTCTAGAGATATTTAGGTTACATCATTGTCAGTACTTGGTGGTGGGATGAAGATGAGAGTAAGGAAGAAATTGCTGAGGTGATGGCATCTCCATTCTGGCCCAGACATTTGTTACAAAATATTTTTTGGATATGAGGTTAATATTTTTCCCTTTTTGTTTTTTGCTTGTTGGTTCCTGATAAATTCTTTGTCAATTTAAGGAAGTCTTCTGTTTTTAGTGTACAAAGTATTTTGATCAAAAACAACTATTTTAATTTTTCAAATACATTGTAAAACATCTGTCAGTTTGGTCCCATATTTCCTTTCCTTTATTACTTAAATTATTATTATATCAATGTAAGTATTTTTATTAATAGATCTTCTAAAGTTGGGTCATCTTGCATTCTTGGAGTAAGGTCTTTCGTGGTCATGGCATATCATTCTTAATAATTATTGTTGGATTAGATGTGCTAATATTTTCTTTAAGATTTTTATGTCTCCATTTGTAAGTGAAATTGGACCTTTTGAAAAAGAACTTTTTTTCTTTTCGTATATATAAATGACCCAAATTATGTTGTTTTGTTAGATATTTGATTGATGTAGAAGGCATGAGGCCAGATGATGCAATTGAATGTAAGTATGAGGGTTGTCACTATTTTTTCCTTTTCATAAAAGTTAAAGGTAAAAATGTAGATGAATTTCTCAAATTTTGGGAAAAATAGTTCGTAATTCATTTGTTCCAATATAACAAATTTAAAAAAGGAAAAGAAAACTAACTTTTGGGGCTGGGGGTATAGCTCAGTGGTAGAGTACCTGCTTAGAATGCTTGAAGCCCTGGGTTTGATCTCCAGCACCAAAAGAAAAGAGGAAAGAAAAACAAAACCCAAACAAGATAATCTTTTTCCGAAGTTTATAAAGGAAAATATTTGGAAGTAGTGAGATACAACAGCCTAAATAATTAGTCAATGAATTTCAGCTTTGGTTTACTTTCTCTTGGAAAGTTTTGTTGTCTCTATAATTATTTCTAACAGTTCATCCACTCCTCAGTATTCAATAGGTGCCGGGGACATTGCATAGAAAGACAAAACTACATTGAAGACCTTCAGAATGGTCCTGTCAGAAAGTAAGTCTTATATGTGAGATTTGTGGTTAGGGAGCTCTCTTTTGTGTAATTCAAACTGTATATATCCATCTTCTGGTAGCTTATTCACTTGCTGGGGGGAGCCTTATAAATAGGGATGGTCAGAGGAAGGAATTTTCATTTTTATAAGCCAAAATATTTAGTCACTTAATTTACTACCACGTTTGGAAACCAGTAATATTGTATGGAAATGCTCTCTTTGAGGAATTGGAATTCCAGTGTATCCAGGTCAAGTGATTTTGAAGACTCAGCACATCTCATGGAACCAGTCCACACCTCTAACAAGTCTGGTAACCAAGGGTCTAGGTATAACTTACATCGGACCTATGGTTATCCAATGCCTTCCCGGCGTTTTCACACCCAGTCCCCACACTTGCAGCAGCCATTCAGGTACCTCTGCTTTTCCTTTTTCTGAACCTAAAATAGAAATTAATACTATAAATCATTGAAAATATGTTTTGATAATGATGAGCAGTTGATGTTTTCTTACTGATCATTGTAAACCAGAAGGTGTCATCTTGTTCTGTATTTTGAAAAATCAGATACTAAGTAGAGAAATAGGAAACTTCAGAGGCAGTTGGAAGGGAATTTCGACATTTTCATTGATTTGTAAACTTCAGTCTGATATGTCTACCAGAAAGAATCTTGCATTCTTAGACTACATGAATTGTGGTGTGGTTTTCAGAATAAGGAAAAAGAGTAAATATAAATTAAGTGAAAATAATAAAATAGCAATAGAAACATTTGCAAAGGATTTGAACAAATAAATCACAAAAATATTTCACTTTGGAAATGGGGAAAATTTCAGTTTGATTAAAATAGTCTATTGACTTTCCAAAAAGAGAGAACCAATAGGCGATAGATAGATAGATACATACATACATACATACGTACATACGTACATACATAAGCAAGTCTTTATTAGGGAAATTGGTTCATGTTATTATGGAGGCTTAGAGATCCTACAACTGGCTTCTGAAAGCTAGAGACCTAAGGATGCCAAGTGAAAAAAACATCTGAACCAGGGAACCTGGTAATTCTCAGACTTAGTCTTGACACCAAAGGCCTGAGAATCCATGGGTTTTGGACATGGGAAGGTAGGGGAAAGGGGTAACTACTCATGCAAGTCCTAGAGTCCAAGGGCTGTGACTCTTGGAGTTCTGATATCAAGAACAGGAGAAGAAGGGTGTCCCAGTTCTAGGGATGAGGGCAAATTCACCTTTTCTTCTCTTTGATTGGGGTTTACCTACATTGAGGGAGGATCTCCTCACTCAGTCTACCAACTCACACACCAGCCTTTTCCAAAACACCTTCAAAGACATATCTAGAAATAATGCTTTACCAGCTGTCTAGGTATTCCTTAATCAAGTTGATACCTGAAATTGACCATCAAGAAAGAGCAAAAGAGTATTTTTCTTTCACTATTTTAGCAACAGTTTTTGATGAGCAACCCCATGGTTGTCAGGCTGGTCCTGGATTTGCATCCTGGCTCTGCCATTCACCCAGTGTATGATCTTGGGTGAGATACTTAACCTCTCTAGAGTTCTCTTTATTTATCAGCCAAGTGAGATTTGAATAATACATGCCCCCATAGGCATTGTCAGTGATGACTACTTGAGTTAAAACATGTAGCACATTGTAAACACTTTGAAAAAAGATGTTGGCATTTTTTTTTTAAAGATGTAAATGTTTTTAACAGATCTTACTAGTAACAACCCTTTTGAAACACAATTTTAATGTCTATAACAATACTCATGGTGATTCCATGTTGAGACTAAGGAAATACTTCAAAATATGGAAAAGACTATATTCTGTGATTCAACACATTTCCAAACTCCCTACTATGTCTCAGACACTGGGCTTGGTGCTCAAACTACAGTAGTATAATATTGGGGATGTTAATACAAGACATACTATAATAGTAAAGACTGGTGGTCTGAATTTCTAATAGTGGAGAATATAGCAGAATAGTTATATTCATACTATGACATTTTGTAAAACCATTGAAAATGATAGCTCACTTATGATAAGTAAAAACAATAGGTTATAATTCAACAGTCAGAAAAAAAAAAGATGCAAATGGAAAAAGACCAAAAGGAAATATGAACCAGTTTAATTAGATGAAGTGGGATTAAGGGGGGTTTGTAGGTTTCATTTTTCTTTTATCAAATTTCCAAATTTTTGTAATTATATGTATTCACTGATCTTGCTTTTGAAATGATTAAATCCTAATTAACCAAATTTGCATGTACCATGGCTAGAGTAATTTTTTATACTTTCTAATTAATTTATACTTACTTATAAAGCAAAAGCACCTCCATTTCCATACTAAATAGCTTATTGTTTTATATTAACCCTCCCAGGCTTTTGGAGGGATCGGTAGAAAGACTCCTGGGAACCTGTCTGTGTTCCAGGGCATTGTAGGAAATTTAAATATATTGTCTTATTTTACCTTCATAATAACCTGGGAAGATACTATTAGCTCTGTTTTATAGAGAATTAGGAGACAGAATGATTTAAGTAATTCATCTGCTAAGGTGAAATAGGTAGCAAACAGAAGAATCAGGGTATCTATATATTATTTCATAAAGCTTATTATGTGTTTCATTAATACTAATAATGGATTATTGCTTTTTGTTTAAGAAAATTTTCACAAAATCAGAATGTTTACCAGAGAGGCCATATCCCTCCTCCTGGCCCTGCTGGAGAGGACTATTCACAAAGGAGATACTTTTGGAATGTGAAGCCAAATGGCAGTCAAGCAGTCCAGGATAAGAGGTGGTGTCCTGGCAGTTATCAGAGACTGTCCTATCCGGCCTACTGGGGATGGACCGAGTGATACAAAACCTGTCCTGGATATCTCCCTGGAGACCAGAGCTGCACTGAAGATAACTGGAGTGACTTAATAAAATCAGGTCAAATGAGGTTTTTCAGGTCAAATGAGGTTTTTGCTTGTTTTTTTTTTTATTTTTTATTTTATATGTATCTATTTTATTGTTTCCTTTATATGTGTTCAAGCTTTTAAAGGAATTACATTAATATTTACCTTTTTGCTGATAAATTTACAGTAATTACAGCAATACCAAAACAAAACAAACAAAAAACAGAACAAAATCTGTCATTCCAGTCTTAAAGTTTTCTAAAGGAAGATGATATTTTAGAACTTAAGTATTAAGAACTTCTCTTGCAAGTTATTTTTTAAAATAGTATCTTTTTTCTATGTATTTTCTTCTGACTAGACTTGTAACATAAGTTTGTGTATGTACAGAAATTTTTAGTGTTTTTTGTCATGTTCTATTGACCCAGTCATAAGGGTATCTTTTTTCCATAATTCTTCAAAATTTCAATTAAAATTTACCTAGGAGAAAATTTCTTTAGAAGCTAGTCACTATCTGTAATTAATTGTGGTGTTTTTGTGATTATATATTTCTTTCTTTGGCAGTTTTTTTGTGGTATTTGACCAACTTCCTTTCACTGAATTGCCAGATATACCATCTAACCCAGAGATGGATAAAATTTGAGAGATTGGTTAGCAGTTGGGTGAGAGAAACTGATTTGATAAACCAGAATGCTGGTTAATTAAATCAAATCATTATT
Source organism: Marmota marmota marmota (assembly GCF_001458135.2). NCBI lineage: Eukaryota > Metazoa > Chordata > Mammalia > Rodentia > Sciuridae > Marmota > Marmota marmota. The sequence goes on from NW_025999977.1 coordinate 109,407, forward strand.
TACCTGATAGGGTAAATGTCATGAATAGGGTAGAACTATCCAGAAAACTTAGAAACTTTATCGATTATAAAGGTTGACTGATGAACAAATGGAGTGTGACTATAAATTGCCTGGGATATCTGGCATGTTTTGATGTTATTGCTCCTCTGCTGAACATAACCCTCTGGGATTTTTCTCCAGTTACCTATCACTGGAGTGGTGCTTTACCTCAAGAACATGAAGGTAGATCATTTGGGAGAATGTTAATTATTTTTAGTGCAGAGGGAGCCAGAAACCTTTGTTTACCCAAGCCAAGTGTCTCATCATCCTCTCAATCAATATTTGATGAATACTTGGGCAACTTGGCTTCCTTTTTTAAAGCCTCTGGTTTTGAGGATTTCTGATACTGCATATGAGGGGTATTTTCTCTGTTCTCTCTTGTGTATGAACAATCTGACTTTAAGGAAGTATTCTACTTCAGCTGTTCTTGCCTGTATCTGATTGGCTCAATCAGAGTACTCTATTTGATCTAAGTAATGGCTCATAAAGTTTTTCTCTGCTCTCCACATTTAACAGAGATACAAAAGTCCTTCTTGCTACAAGCCTACTCTTATAGAATTGTTCCCCAGGATACATCCTGAAGGCTCACATTGGAAGAAATTGGAGCAAGACAACTGTAAGGCAAAGCAGAATCAGCAGGGGTAGGTATGGGAATCCAGCTAGTCTCATAGTTGTGAAAAAGGCCTTGGCAAGCAGCTTCAAAGGAAAACACTCCCAGTAGAAAGGGCCATCATATAAGCTTTGCCTCCTTCAAGAATTTTTATTTATCATCCCTTTTGTATTCTCCCTTATTTTAGCTATCAGCATGGCTTGTTTAAAAAAAAAAAAAACTAATTAGGATTTGATATCTCCTGTTTCATTTATTCTGTAACACATTGGTTCTGGTTTCTGCTCATACCATTGAAAGGCTTCTGGCTGAAAGGACCAGCAGCCCCCTTTTAAAAAGGGCTTTCGTAGTCTGTTCAGGCTTTTAAAATTTATGTTTTTATTTTAAAAGCACATTTTAAAACTCAGATAGCTCTACTGAGATTACCATGAAAAAGAACAGTCCTCTACCCTGCCCCAATATTCTTTTCTCAGAAGCAACCACCTTAAGTATTTTCATGTTATCATCTGGTATTTGGCTCCATTATTTAAATAATATGACTATAGCCACTTCTTGTTTTTTCAATTTGTGATACTATGGTAGATGAGGAGAATGCTTTTGCAGACCTTCTACCCATTCCACACATAAAACTTGTGGTTAAATCTGTTCTAAATTCATGTTACTAGGTAAATATTATTCCATGAGCCATAAGGTACCATAGTTACGTTTCTTATAATCCCCTTTTCCCTGTCATTTTTGCTTCATTTTTTGCCTCTTTCCCTATGGACCTATCACTAGTTCGTACCCCAAATCTCTAATAGCATTATAAAATATCTCAACATGGGTAAATTCATCAGATTCTTTTTCGTTTGAAATCTTCCCTGGAGCCCTCTTGGTCTGTTTCAGGTTAGGTTCTGTGTTTGTTTTCTAGGGCTACCATAACAAAATACCACAGACTGGGTAGCTTAAATTACAGAAATGTGTTTGCTAATAGTTCTGGAAACTAGAAAAGATAAAGATGTCAGCAGGGTTGATTTCTTTGAGGCTTATCATTTTGTGGATGACTGGTTCTTCCTGTGTCTTTGCATGGTCTTTCTTTTGTGTTTGTCAGTGTCCTAATCTCTCTCTCTCCAGTGGTTTTTTGTTGGTTTGGTTTAGGTTTTTGGTGGTGCTAGGGATTGAATCCAGGTCCTCACTTACTAGGGAGGTGCTGTACCTCTGAGCTACATCATCAGCCCTTTCCTCTTAAAAGGATGTCAGTCATGTTGGATGAGGGCCCATCCTAGCACCTCACTTGAATTTACTTACCTGGTTAAAAGCTCTGTCTCCCAACTACAGTCACATCTCCAGATGTTGGTAGTTAGAACTTCAACATAGGAATTTGGGGGGAACACAACTCTGTCCGTAACAACTCTGTCTCTAGACCTAGGCATAGCTCCTTCCCCGGAATTCCACTTCATCTTTACCCTGTTTATTTCTTAGGCCTCTCTTGTGTCTCCTGGATCCTGTAGCTGCTGCTTTCATGGTTTCCTTCCCTATTTGGTGGATTATATCCTTCAGTAGTCAATGGGATGTAATTTTTTTTTAATAGCATTTTTTAGTTGTAGATGGACACAATACTTTTATTTTATTTGTTTATTTTTATGTAGTGCCAGGGATATAACCCAGTGCCTCACGCATGCTAGGCAAGCACTCCACCACTGAGCCCCAACCCTGGCCCCCAGGATGTAAATTTTTTGAAATTCTTTAGTGACAAATTGATTTATTTTTTTCTTCATTAATAGTTGAATTTGCTATAAAATTGCAGGTGAGCACTTTTAAATGCATGTATACATTGTTCTGCATGTCATTGTTACTGTTGAATCCTGTAACTATTCTGATTCTGGAGCTTTTATTTTTTTTTCTTGAAGCTTTAAGGTCTTTATTTCAGGTGTCTTAATGTATTTTAAAATGCATAATACTATATTTAGTGAGCTTTTCAATCTGGCAAGTTATGAGAAATTTTCATTTTTATGCTCTTCTGGGGGAACTAGTTGAATGTTGGATTTTCTGAAATGTACCTCTAAGTTAATTGTATATTTTTTCCTCCTATTTTCTATTTTTAAGCCCTTTGCTTTTTTAAAAAATCTGCTGTTTTCTAAACACACACTTGTGTGTATGTAATTATATATTTTTTCGGGGTTTTTTTATATGTGTATAATTTTAAAGAGATGGGATCTTACTATGTTGCCCAGGCTGGTCCTGAATTACCAGGCTCAAGCAATCCTTTGCCTCAGCCTCCTGAGTAGCCAAGACTTTGGGCTTATTCTACTACCACCTCTAATACTTATTTCTAAGAACTAGCTCTTTTTTTTTTTTTTTTTTTTTTTTTGTGAATGTATTATCTTTTATCTCTTTAATGATACCTGTTTTTAAAGTTCCTTTTGATCTCCGCATCAACTTTCTTTTTTCCCTTGTTTGTGCCTCTGTTTCTCATGTTAGAGGTGTTCTTGAAATACCTGGTAACCCTATTTATTGGCCCTGTCTATATTTAAGATTGGGGCATTAAAACTGATGGAAGCTCTGTTTTCTCATAGTAATAAGGTGATTGGTCACTTTGTTTTCTGTTTACTTTCCCACTGCTGCACACATTTAGGTTTTATTTTTCTCCATTTTGATAGTATCATCTTTGAAAATTTTATTGCCATCTGTCATCTATATTCATCATCTATCCCACTTTTTTGGGAATTTTTATCTTTAAATATACCTTTACTGTTATTTGGTGGGGTTTGAGTAGGGGCTAGAGATAGCTATGAGACCCAGCATAATGAGAATTTAATTGCCAAATAAATTGCTGTAAGGGTTTATCCTCAGTTTGGTAAGCTTGAGTTTTTTAAAAAAATTTAGTGCATTGTGTCCCAGGAGTGCAGGCCATTGAGTTATGATTTGGAGCCACAAACATTCCTACTATGGAAGGAGGCCCCATCTAGGATCCTATCTAAACCTTCTTTCCAGTGAAATTGCAATAACTGTCCCAGAATTATGTCCTGCAAATAGTTCAGTCATGTTATTCTCCTCTTGGAAATCTTGAATGGCTTATGGGCTTCAGATTCCATTTTTAGCTCCTTGTCAAGGCTTTCTTTATCTGACTGCAAGCTGACTTCTCAAAGCCTTTTACTATGTTCCACTCCATGTCTGTGTGCCAGCCATTTCATGGTACATTGCGCCATACACATTTATGCCACCATGTGCTTATTCTTCCAGGTTGTTCCCTTGGCTGTAGTCTCTCCCCTGTGGTTGCTGTGAGCCAGTCCTTCTCATTGTATAAGCTACATCTCTATAAAGTCTTTTCTCCCATCCCTGCCCACTAAGGGAAAGATCCCTTTTTCAACAACTTACCTTGTCATTTTATTTATGTCTTGTGCTATATGAAATACAGGTTCTAGGGCACCATCTCAGGCTTCCTCAACCCCTTCCTTCTCTGAAAGCACCGTCTGCCTCTGGGTCCACATTCCCCTTTTTTAAAAACCTTTGATACCAAATCTTATTGAGATCCCCAAGTTAACTAGAATCCAAGTTAGCTCTGGGCCTGCAGGGTCCTTCCAGCCCTGCACCTTGTATACTCTCTTCACAGATATGGCCCTACTTTAGAGGAAATGCTATACAATAGCTTTCTGGGCTGCCACTGAAGGGTGAGGTAATGATCCAGAAGTGTGGAGGAGTCTGCTCCCTCTAGGGGTTCTTGATGAATGAAGTGTTGAGGACCAGAGGGAGCCTGCCCCTTCTTTTCCCTGCTGAACACTACTCTCAACCATGTTTCTGAGCCTTCCAGAGAAGGTCCGGCTTACTGAGTGAATACACATGCCAGACATCCTGCACGTCTTTCTGGCTCATTGTAAAGCAACGTTGCATCACATTGCTTAGCATTGCTTCTTGCTTCGCTTACCCTTTTCTTCACCCTTACCACTCTGTTTTTAAATACTGCAAATAAAATACCAGTGATTTAATCCTTGCCTCAGACTCTGCTTTCTAGAGGATCTCAGATAGTTGTTTAAATATCAACCACACACATATAAAAGTGGGAAGTGCCTGATACCTCCCACTAATTTAACATTGAATTCTACAAATACTTACACCATTTTTAAGAACAGAGAGAGATGCCAGTTACATCTACGATAACAGTATACAGGAATTAAATTCATTTGGGGGTTTTAGTCACATGATACAGGATTAGTTTTTGGAATTTGGGTATTTCATGTGACCCATTTGTTCAGAGAACACTTCAAGATTTAGATGCTTTTTGTTTGCTTGCTTGCTTTTTGAGATAAGATCTCAGTAAGTTATCCAGATTGGCCTCAAACTCTCAATTCTGCCTAAGTGTCTTAAGTATCTAGAATTATAGGTACACACCCCAGCCCCAGCTTAGTTTTTTTGTGGTTGCAGGGGTTGGAGGAGGAGAGAATGGGGAGTTAATTGTTTAATAGATACAGTTTCAGTTATACAAGAAAAAGTATGAAGAGAGATTATGGTAATGTTTGTACAACATTATGAATTTATTTAATTTATTTAATACCGCTGAACTCTACACTTAAAAAATAGTTAAGATGGAAAATTTTGTGTTTTACCACAATTAAAAAAAATATGGAAAATTGATGTAAATCTGCAGGTAACTAAAAATAGATATAGATTACATCAAAATTTAAAATTTTGATGCCACAAATGACATGACTAAGAAAGTAAAAAGCTAGGCACAGTGGCACACACCTGTAATTTCTAGTGATACAAGAGGCTAAGGCAGGAAGATCACAAGTTCAAGGCCAGCCTAAGCAACTCAGTGAGATCCTGTCTCAAAATAGAAAATAAAAAGGGCTGAGGATGTGACTAATGTTTAAGTGCCCCTGGGTTCAATTCTGGTGCCAAAAAAAAAGTAAAAAGACAAACCACATCATGGGAAAAACATTTTGTAAATCATATCTGATAAGGGACTTATATCTAGAACATAAAGAATTTCTACAACCCAATATTAAAAAGACAATATAAAAATGAATAAAGGATTAGAATAGATGCTTCTCTATAAAGAAAATGTACAGATAGCTAAAAAAAATGAAGAAATACTGAGCATCGTTAGTCATTAGGGAAACAATCACAAAATAGCACTCCACTCCTACTAGCATGGTGTCATATTAAAAAGGACAATAGCAGGTATTCAAGCTTATGAAGAGTTCAACATAAGAAAAATATGAGTGCACACAGGAGAGAGTGCGTAGACAAATGAATCTCAATTGTGTTCTGGGGTGTAAGATGGTCTGCAGTGAGGCCATATGCTATAGGCGGGGAGCTGGAAGATTTCCCCTGAAGTTGGACTGGGGGCACGGATAGAGAAGTGAGGAAATCGATGGGTTCTTTAATCTTACCAAATCTGGAAGTGAAGGAGATTCCTGGCCTGTCTGCCTTTCCCAAAGGAATGAATGATCCCCAGTCAGTCCTTTGCCGGGCTGTGTTCAAACTTCCAGGTGACTCCAAGGCACCCAAGGTTGGTTTGGGTGGGTATTTAGCCCCTTCCATAGTCTACATCAGCCCCCCACTCATCCTTTCAGCCATTCCAAATACACAGTTTATGCCTTGAACAGTTCAAGAGAAAACTCCTAGTGTGTACCCATCCCCAAAATTGGTTGAGAACCCTTGTAAAGAAATTCTAGCACTGACACTCTGGGGAAACTAGGATCTTTTGGCAAGTTGTCTTCCCGGGTCAAGAGAAAGCAAGTCATAAAAAGGGCAGCTCTCACCCACAAACCAGGTTCAACAGGTAAAACCAGAGGTGGGAAGTGGTCCAGATGAGGAGCCAGAAAAGGAAGAGCCAGGTTCTGATTTTAGTTTGGCCCCTTAGCAAGTTAGTCCTCTCTGGGGTATCAATTTCCTCTTCTAGAAAATGGGGACAGCTGGGTGCTTTGTAGAGAATCGCTTGAGCTAAGGCAAGTGGAGGGGCCCAGCACAGTGCTAGACAGCAGTGGCCACTGTGGATGCAACCCCCAACATGTTAGGTCTCAGTGCCTTCCTTGATGCCTGGATCCATGTGGCATATCATTCAGGATCCAGAGCTTGCTGGGCCTGGGTGCTGAGCAGGAGTGGTGACCCACAGACACCAGCTTGGATTCATTTTAACACATGGTAAAAGTTACAAATATTTATGCAAGTACTTATGTAAATATTAGAGAACAAGGCTGATATTCTTATGGAAGTTCTCATTTAATAAATTAGATCTTTTGAACCAACTTGCAAATGATGCATAATGATATCTCTTTCCTGTAGCTTAGGCAAAGGGATCATGAAATGACTAAAAAACAACAAAAAAAAAAACACACACAGTAAGATTCATCCCTTTTCAGTATATAGTTCTATGAATTTTTAAAAAATGTTTTTTAGTTGTAGTTGGACACAATTCCTTTATTTTTATTTGTTTTTATTTTTATGTGGTGCTTGGATCAAACTCAGCACCTCACACGTGCTAGGTGAGCGCTCTACCACTGAGCCACAACCTCAGCCCCATATAGTTCTATGAATTTTGAAAACTACATACCAGTTTGTAACCACCACTACAATCAAAATTAGAACAATTCCACTACTCCCTCAAAATTCCTTCACACCACTTTGCAGCAGTTGGCAATTGCTGATCTGTTTTCTGTCCCTATAGTTTTACCTTTTCTAGAATGTCATCTAGATGGAATATAGAGTAAGTAGCCTTTAGTATGGGGCTTCTTTTACTTAGCATTACTGCTTTTGAGATTCATCCATGTCATTGTATGGACATTGTATGTTCACTCCCTTTTCGTGGCCGAGTTAGTATTCCATTGTATAGATGTGCCACAATTTTTTTTTTTTTTTAAATTTAGTTGTAGATGGACACAATGCCTTTATTTATTTATTTTGATGTGGTGCTGGGGATTGAACCCAGTGCCACGCGTGCCAGGCTAGCACTCTACTACTGAGTCACAACCCCAGCCCAATATGCCACAATTTTTTTATCCATTTGCCAGTTGAAGGATATTTGGATTGTTTACAGTTTTTGAATTTTGAACAAAGGTTCCATTAACATTTTTTGCATATGTTTTTATATGAATATCTTTATTTCTCTTGGAGTGAGACAGCTGTTGTGGAATAAGGGAATATTTATAAGAAACTATCAAACTTTTCCTAAGTGGCTGCATTATTTTGTATCCCCATAAACAAGGTTTGAGAGTTAAAATTTCTCACATCCTCATCAGTCCTTAGTGCTATTCCAATAAAAAGATGTAGTAAAGGCTCCTTTAAAAAAACAGCTTTAGAGATAAAATTAATATGCTGTACATTTTTAATAGTTGATTCCTTTTATTGCTAACTTGTATTCCATTGTATGGATATATGACAACTTGTTTATCCATTCACTTGATGAACATGTGAATTATTTCCAGCCATTGATGGCTATAAACTAGATGCTATGAACTATGAAATTCCAGCATTTAATTTTTTTATTTTTTAAATTCTTTTTAGATATACATGACAGAATATATTTTGACATATTATACATACATGGAGTATATGTATGTATAAAATCATTCTTGTGGTTTATATGATGTGGAGTTACACTGGTTGTGTATTCATATATGAACACAGGAAAGTTATGTCTGATTCATTCTACTGTCTTTCTTATTCCTAAACTGAGACTTTTAAAATACATTTTAAATCAATTTTATTTTACAATTTCTAGCCTATAAAATGTACTCTTTTTAAAAATATATTTTTAGATGGACCTTTATTTTATTCATTTATGTATATGTGGTGCTGAGAATTGAACCCAGTGCCTCACACATGCTAGGCAAGTGCTCTACCACTCAGCCACAACCTCAGCCCCTTAAATGTACTCTTTGCATAATTTGATGAATTTTTATAAAACTCATATGCCCTTATAACACCACATCAAGACACAGCACATTGGCTTCAGCCTAAAGTTTCCTCTAAAGGGAGAATCTCCCATTCCCTCATCCCAAAAACCATTAACTTGCTTTCAGTAACTCTAGGATAAATTTGTAATTCCTAGAGTTTTATAGAAATGGGATTCTATACTAATTTTAGTTTCTCACCATTTTTGCTCAGCATGTTTTTTTTTTTTAACATTCATCCATATTGGAAGTATCTGTAGTTTATTCCTTTTTTATTACCAGTATTTTATTGTATGGATTTTTCACAATTTGTCCACCAATGTGTTGTTGGGCATTTATTGTTACCAGTTTATGGCTACTACAGCAATGTTGATATGAACATTCATGTACAACTAACAGGACAGTCTTCTAGATGGTCTGGGACGAAGGTAGTTTTCTACCCTTTCTCATTTCTGTTCTCAATAACTAGAATCCCAGTGACTCTGGAAGCTGAGGCAGGAAGATTGCAAGTTTGAGGTCAGACACAGCAACTTAGTGAGACTGTCTCAAAATATAAAATTATAAGAACTGGGGATGTGGCTTAGTAGTAAAGGACCCCTGGAGTCAATCCCCAGTACTGGAAATAAGAAAAGAAAGAGAGACAGAATGCAGCATCTTGTGACTAGCCAGATTAGAATGATTAGCCAGAACTGCCCAGGCTTTGTTCCAGTCCCCCTGATTACAAAATGTCCTTCAATGCTTTAGACCAGTGTGTCATGTTGCCCCTTCCCTGGTGCCAGGAGTCAGGGTACAAGACCCAGGGCAGGCTGCTTTGAGGGAGTCTCTCAGCTATGGTGGAAGTAAGGTATGTGCAGACAAGATTCTATTTGCCCTGGCAGCTTTCTGAGTCTTGGGAGACCAGCTCAGGTTGAATCCCAGGCTTCTGTGCTACCTGCCTAGTTATTTTGTATGGGGGCGTTCTGTCCCACTGGACTTTTTGGTAACCAATGTAGAGTTGATAGGGGACAGATAGATGAGCATTGTGAGAACATGAATAATTTTACAAAATAATTCTATAAAATGCATCCACTATACTGACCCCCCATGGGCTCTCTTTGCCAAAAAGCAATTCACCTGCAGTCCTGCCTGGCCTAAGTGGACAGGATATTGTCACATTCCTTAGCAAACTGAACAAAGGCCAGGCAGTCAGTGTAGGTAATGAATGATGAGGGTCCAAAGAATGACAACTGGTTATCAAAGAGCAATCAACTTCTGCCTCTGCACTCCTGCTCCCCGTCACTTACAAGGGGAAGGAAGAAGACAATGATTAAAGGGGGCGGGGGGGGGGGTTCTGGGGTCTATAAGAAAGCAAATTGTAAAAAAAAAAAAAAAAAGAAAGAAAGTTGTATCCCCTCCCACAGGCAAGGTCACCCCCTCTTGGCAGGGAATCTATCCTTTATCACTTTCTTAAATAAAAATTGCTTGCTATGTTTGCCTTGGTATTTCTTGGGTGTTTATTCTTCAACACAGGGGAACAAGAACCCATTCTGGATCCATCTCTAATAGACCGTATCACAGTGAAACTGCTTTCAAAACCAGCCTTTGCATGGATGTATTTTCATTTCTCTTAGGTAAACACCACAGAATAGAAATGTTGGTTATGCTAAGTTATATTTAACTTTTTTAAAGAAATTGAAATTTTCTCAAAATAGTTACATCATTTTACATTCAGAACAGCAACATATTCTAGTTCTACATCTATGACAACACTTGGTAATATTCACCGTGTGTCTGTGTGATAGTATCTTTTTTTTCCTTTTTATTGGTGCATTATAATTATACATAACAGTGGGATTTGTTATAATATATTCATACACGCACACAATAAAACAGTATAGCTTGATTAATTTAATTCCCCCACTACCTATCCTTTCCCTCGCCTCCCGCTCCTGATCTCCTCTTGTATTCTACTGGTCTCCTTCCTATTTTTTTCTTTTAATTTGTTCTAATTAGTTACACATGGCAGTAGTTTTTAATTTGTAGTTCACTGTGTTTTTAATTTGTATTTCTCCAAGGACAAATGATGCTGGGAATCTTTTCATGTTTTTTTGGCATTTTGTCCATTAAGTTATTTTTCTTATTGTTGTTTACATAATTTGGATGCCAATCTTGTCAGAATGAATTTAAAACGAAAACAGCACACACGTTTAAGACAAAACCGATACTCAACACCAAACCTAAGCTTCCGCCTCCGCCCAAAAAAGACGGAGTACCACCCGTCCTCGCTGGTGTCGGCTAAAAGGATTCAGACTTGGGAGGAGGAGTCAGTGGCGGAACTAACAAGGCGATGACCTTGGGGATCCGGAAAGACTTGGCGCCCCCAGGCTGACCTACCAGGAAACTGGCTCGGCGAGGGCCGGGATTGGGAGCACTTCCGGAAGTTGAGGGCTTTGTTTCCGAGGGGGAGATCTTTCCAGTCGGACCAGGACCAGTTGGTGAGTTTTGCTCGGTAGCGAGGGCGCCGGGTTGTTGGGGCTCGATCCCCGGCATAGCTGTTAACGATTGTCTTGAGACGATACTTGTGGTTCCCTCAGCCGATATTTAGTGCGAAACTACCAAAGTCAGCCCCTGGGAATGCAGCAGGAAAATGAGAGCCTTTCCCTCAAGAAATAAACTGATAGGGGAGCCGTAAATTGTTAGGCAACCAGCTAGTTCGGAGGCCGAGGCAGGACCCCGTCTCAAAAACGCCGTCACTGCCGGGCGCACTTGCACTTCGTAATAAGAAGGAGCGCGTGTGATACCTAGATCCGGAGCTCTTGGCCCTCAAGCAGATGGACGGAGGAAAGGAAAAGGATTGAGGGGGAAAAAATGGTGAAGGAAGAGAGGGAAACTGTTTAAAAGCTTGGTGACAGTCCGGAAGCTGAGAAGAGGCCATTGTGGCGGTAGCAGAAGGTGGGAAGGAAACCGTGACATAAAGTTTGGGCATTAGCATATCACCTGGGCACCATAACGACAGGATATTTTGAAAGGATCACTATGACTGGGAGTGGGGGTGAAGTTTGGATTATGGAAGTGCAGGGATTTTGATGAGACCACCCTTAGGGGCTACTGGTGTAGATAAGAGGTGGTGGCAATGGGAATTCAAGAGAAATAGACGGGTCAAAATTACGTTTAGGAGGTAAAATTTAAGGATTTTAAGGATTGGGTGCGGAATTTGAGTGAGAGGTATTTACCCCAGTCTGTATTCTGTTGCTAGTAACACAGTGCATCAGATGGAGTAAGTTATAAAGAGAAGTGGTTTATTTTGGTTAACGATTCTGGTCCAAGGTCCAGGGTCTGCATTTGATGATGGTCTTGCTGATAAAAGTGTCACCTGGCAAGGAAGGGAGCACTTGAGGAGACTTAACCTAATTGGCTTTGAGATAAAACACCTGAGTGGGATAATCCATTTATGAGGGTAAAGTTCTAATCACCTACTCAAGGTCCCACCTGGTCCCGCCCCTTTAAAAATGGAAATTAAATTTCAACATGAGTTTCAGAGGGAACAAACCATTCTAGTTTCCAAGTATAATTCTAAAGTTTCTGGACTAAGTAAGTGAACAAGAACAAATGATTTTGGGGTTTTCTTTTTTCCCCCAGTACTAAAGATTGATCCTGAGGGCTCTTTCCACTGAGCTACATCCCCCAGTCCTTTTTTGTTTGTTTTGTTTTGAGACACTCTCACTAAGTTGCTGATGCTGAACTTGAATTTGTGATCCTCCTGCCTCAGCCTCGGAAATAGGCATGTGGCACCACTCCACTATTTTGAGGGTTTTCAGGGGTTCTTTTACCCCTAGTATTAAAAATATTTAAAAATATATGTATTTTCTCCCTGATTATAAGTACTCGTGTGCTTACTGTGGAAAATTCAGAACATACACAACCAATTTTGTTTTCTAGAGAACAGAAAAATCACCTAATAATCTCAGTACCTAAGATGGTTGTATTTTCCTGACTCATTGGTACATGCCTGGGATCCCAGCTTTGCTGGAGACTGAGGTGAGAGGATCACAAATTTGAGAGCAGCCTCAGCAATTTAGCCAGACGCTGTCTCAAGTCCCTAGGTTCAAGGTTCAATCCCCAGGACTGCAGGGGGGGAAAAAAACTGTCTTTGGTATGTCTCCTTCATGTTTTTTCTTCTTATTTGGTGGGGGATACTGTGTATCTTCTTATATAATTGGGATCATACCGATTATTTTTTTGTTATCCATTTTTTTTTTAGTAGACATTAGCATGACTAAATTGAAATTCTGTATGCCAGGACATTATTTACAAATATTCTTTTTTTTCTTTGTAATAACAATAAAAATCAGATGTAATTCAGCAATCAGAGATAACTTTTTTAAACTTTTTGGTGTGTTTTCTTTATGTGTAGATTTTTAAAGGTGTTTTGTTTTTCCATTAAGGTGTTTTTACTTAATATTATTGTTGTTTGCATACATCATCAAGATTGTAGTGGATTTTTTTGTTGTTGTTTTGTTTTGTGGTGCTGGGGATCAAACCCAAGGCATTGTGCATGCAAGGCAAGCACTCTACCAACTGAGCTATCTCCCCAGTCCAAGATTGTAGTTTTTAATTGTCGTTTACTTAGAGTCAATCCTGCTATTTGCTAAATAGATTGTTTTCAACTTTTCACTGTTAAAATAAGAGTGATATCTTACTATATAATCCTCAAATGTCCAATTAATTTATTGAGAAAGAGCCCTAGAAATGGAGTCTCCTGAGCAAAAGGATGAAATAAGCCTAGTAAATTGCTTCACCAGACTATCATTAAAATTTTCCCTTCAAGGATGTAGTTAAAAAGATTTTTCTAGTTACTTAAGTTGTCTTTTATGCTTCTTATTCATTTATTTATTTCATGGTACTGGAGCTCAAACCCTGGGCCTGTGCATGTTAGGCAAGTGTTCTACCCCTGAGCACATCCCTAGCTCCTATACTTTTATGTCTTTATATATACCTTGTCCTTTCCTGTTAACCTTATGACTAAAAAAGGGACGAATATTATTGATTATTAATCATACCCTCTCTGCTAATTTCCATGTATGAAAATTCATAGCTTGGGTCAAATGTGATACTTTATTCCTTATTAATATTTGTGTCCAGGTCCTGCTAAAATACAAATAAAATAGATCAGAAAGTTTAAAAAGTGGAAGTAGAATAAAGTTTCATTAATACCATTAGTATCCTGAGGTCCAGAAGTTCCTGGTATTCTGCCCCTAGTCTGCTGGGAAACAGCCTCTTAATCACATGTGCAAGCCTTTCATCCGGACAGGCAGAGAACCAACTAGCTCCCTTGGCTTTTTCTCAGGAGTGGAAAAAAGACTAGAAACAGCTCAGCAGGGTTAGGAAGCCATCTCACAAGGATGCCAAATGTGCTTTGGAGACAGATTTAACAGTTTTTATCATCTTATTATTTTTATTTTTGGTATTGGTATTGAACCCAGGGGTACTTTACCACTAAGCAACATCCTTAGTCCTTTTTATTTTTTATTTTGAGACAGGAGCTTGCTAAATCACTGAGGCTAGCCTTGAACTTGTGATCCTCCTGCCTCAGCTTCCAGAGTCACTGGGATTACAGGCACCACTGCACTCAGCTCTGTCATCTTTTAAAATTAATTTCATTTGTTAGCAAGGATATTTGTTAAGAAATGAGTTTTAATGTTACCTTTTAATAAAAGAAATCTATTGGTCCTTTAGGTTTTGTGCATACAATCCTGTTTGAAATGCAGTTAACATATCAGCTGGACCTATTTCCTGAATGCAGAGTGACTCTTCTGTTATTTAAAGATGTAAAAAATGCTGGAGACTTGAGAAAAAAGGCCATGGAAGGCACCATTGATGGTGCATTGATAAATCCTTCAGTGGTAAGTACAAAGTGTGAGAATGAGTGAAGGCATACCCAACATTTAAGAATGTGTTAATTTTTTGACAATGTTATAGGTTAAAACTAAAATTCTTTCATCTTTATGTACAAAGTCTTGTCCAAGTAAGACTTGACTACCTTGAATTGAACAGTGAATGAAGACAGAAACACTGGGCCCTGCCCTAGGAAATAGGAAAGGTTGTGGTCCAGCTCTGATCACATTTGTGGTCTGGCAAATATTGGTTCCCAGCTTCTCATCTATGAGATGAGGGTTCTGAAGAAGGCAGTATCTATGGAGGAGGAATAGCACAGTAGTTAAGAGCATGCACTGGGATCACATTACCAAGACTTAATCCGAGCTCTGCCACTTACTATGACTTTGAGCAAGTCATAGCCAAACCTTACATAGTGCTTACTCTTTTCCTAGCATAATTCCTAAATCCTTTCTGACTCACTTAATCTTCAACAACCATATGAAGTGAGTTCTGTTATTTTCTGCTTCTGACAGATAAAACACTAAAGAACTTGCCTAACTAAGTTCCCCAAATGGTAAGTGACAGAGCTGAGATTCAACCCAGGCATTTTTTGCCCTCATTACCTCATCTATTATATAATGATTTCATTGAATATTTTGAGGATTAAAGAAAATAATAGAGCTAAAATGTTTAGAATACAGCCTTTCTCATAGTAGCCTGCAATACATGTTACTTTAAAAAAGTTTACTCTTTGTCTAAGTTTCTTATAACTTTAAAATTATAAGATTTTTTTGACTGCCTTGACCCTTGAGATAATAATTTTGAAAATATAATCCATATAATCCATAGGAATTGTTTTAAGAATTTATCTTATGAAGTAAAAATAAGATAAAGCACCTGTTTTCATAGTGTTCTAGATTCTCCCATGTAATTCTTGATATTCTTTTGGTAGATTGTTGATCCTTTTCAGATACTTGTGGCAGCAAATAAAGCAGTTCACCTCTACAAACTGGGAAAAATGAAGACGAGAACTCTGTCTACTGAAATTATTTTCAACCTTTCCCCAAACAACAATGTACGTGGAATTTACTGACTTCCTGTTGACACGTGTTGGGTCAGAGGCTAAATTCCTACAAACCAGTTTGCTACCAATAAACAAAAGTAATCATGAAGAGAGTTCTGGAGAGTTGAGATTTAGCACTGCCTCTTACTAGACAAATAAGCTCTGAAGTCAGTTTCTTTATGAGTAAAAAAAAAAATTTAGCTAAATTAAGTGAGGCTAGTTTTATCTTTCCTTCTTAACCATGTAGGGTCAGGAAAATCCCTTAAGTAGTTTGCTTAAGAAACTGACAGAAATACACATGATAAAACATTAGGCATAAATATTTTGTGTGTTCATGTACATCTTTCACTTTGTAAACTCCTTGAGGATAAATGCATATCTTTTTTATATATAGCACCAGGGCATTGCTGGTACCTAGAACAGCCCTTAATACATGTACATAGCCCATGAAAAAAATGACTGGAATTTTGCTGATGAAATTTTAATATTACTACTATTGTTAACAACACAATTAGGTACTAGTATCATCAAGAGAATAATTGGGAAGGCTGTGGCATGGTTTAAAATAGACAATTTCAAACTTTATAAAATGCAGTTGTCTCATCCTAGTACTAGTACCTGGAAATTTTTTTGCCAGGTAATCATTGTTTCTTAGAGAGTATTTGAAACAGTTCAAGATACCATTCCTGTTCCAGTTATAGTTCTAGGGGCAAAAGAAGCAAATATGTTCCTGAAGAGAGGCAGGCGAGACAGAAGTTAAGAAGTTAAGTGGGGGGTGGCCTTGGAGCTGGACCCTGAAGCATGTGTTGATCAGACTAGCCATAGAGAGAAAGGTGATTGGACAAGGGACAAAGCATGTGCATCAGCAAAACAGTGTGAAACACAAACAGCTCCAGGGTGGCCAGAAGACAGGAATGTGTGGCTGCAGGGTCACTTAAGGCTGGAGGAATGGTGTTTGCATAACACAGTCTGGGCTGATTCCATGGGAACAAGGTGCAACTTTCAGCAGAAAGCTGACAGGTAGTAGCTGTAGATGCTAGAGAAGGATTATTGAAGGGAAAACTAGGATATGAAAAACAGGTAGAAGCTCACTGAGAAGAAGGCAGGTCAGATGTTTCAGGTATAGGAAAGACTGATTCCATTCCTGTTTTGTTTTTTTGTTCCTTAGATTTCAGAGGCTTTGAAAAAATTTGGTATCTCAGCAGATAATACTTCAATTTTAATTGTTTACGTTGAAGAGGGAGAAAAACAAGTAAATCAAAAATACCTAATATCTCAAGTAGAAGGTGACCAGATTTCTCTGAAAAATCTTCCTGAAATAACGAATATTTCTGAAGTCAAAAAGGTTTGTAAATCCATATTTTTAGAGTGTGATAAGTGAGGAATAATGCTGATGTGGTTTATTAATCACTAGTGCACCAGTTTTTGTTTTTGTTTTTTTTTTTTTTAATTAGAGAAATGCTGCACTTGGGATTTAGGCCCGAGGTGTAGCACTTGCCTAGTGCATGTGTAGCCCTGGGTTCAATCCCCAGCGCCACAAAAAGAAAAGGAGAGGAAATGGTAATGAGTGTTTTTTAAAGTTGCTTGAAAAATAATTAAAGATAAAAAGAACTGGGAGGTATAGGTGTATGTAAAAATATAATTAGAAATGTAGTTAATGAAATCATTTACAACTTCAAATAAGTAAGTAGATATCTTTAAGTATCAAGTTTATATAGTACATTTAGAATAAAATAAACATAATAAAGTTAATATCTCGATGTGTGCTTTTAAAAATGATAAATTTAGTTTATGTGCAGAGAATTTGGTTTTTAATGTTCATAATTGCACTTTAAAGGGACTATTTGATATGAATTATGATCTACTTTGAATATTTTAATCATATTTGTTTTGCAATTCAGACCATTAACCCAGTAATTGATAATTTCACTTATAAATATTTGCATAACAATCCATGCATAAATAGATCAGCAAGTCATAATTTGTCTTTGATTTTTTACAGATATATAAAGTGTCTTCACAAGAAGAAAAGATTGGGACATTATTGGGTGGTATCATTAGTAGAATGTCAACAAAAGATGTTTTATAAAATGTTAGAAATATTAACAGAAATTTTCAGCTTTAAATAAAACATTGGTTTTTCTTTCCTGATTATAAAATTAAAATATGTTTATAATAGAAAAAATTTTTTTTGATCCTAGGACCTTGTGCATGCTAGGTAAGTGCTCCACCACTGAGCTTCCTTCTAGCCCTATAATTTTTTTTTTTTTTTAAATCACAGAATGAGATTTTTAAAAACCCTCATAATCCTATCATTTTTACTAATACTGTTACTATTCTTGTTGTCTTCTAGTCTTCTATTTGTATTCAAACATTTTATTTTTTATATAATGGAAATAAAAATTGCCAACACTTATTGAATGTCTACTGTGTACTAGGTTCTTACCTTAGTATTTTATTTCTGGGTTCTTTTGAGTTTTTGTTTTTTTTTTTTTTTTTGGTACCTAGCCCTTTTTATTTTGAGACAGCATCTCGCTATGTTGCTGAGGCTGGCTTTGAATTTGTGATCTTCTTGCCTCAACCTCCCAAGTTGCTGGGATTACAAGTGTGCGCCACTACAGCCGGTAAGGTAGAAATCAAATTATGTGCATAGGTAGCATTTCCTTCATGCCTACTGTACTCCAGATTCTGCACTTTCTGTGCACTATTTCATTCAGTCTAATCCACAGCATCAAGATTTTTATAAGTGAGGAAATAGACTTATGTCTCTCAGTTGTTTATTTCAAAACAAATTTTCTGAGGCTGGGATTGTAGCTCAGGGTAGAGCTCTTGCCTCACATGTGTGAAGCATTGGGTTCAATCCTCACCATCATATAAAAATAAATAAATAAAGGCATGGTGTCCATCTACAACTAAAAAAATTAGATTAAATAAATAAAGCCTGGTATGTAATTTAAAAAAACAAAATTTTTCCAACCTATAGAATAATTGAAAATAGGACAGTGAACATCTGTGTACCATTCACATGGATTCACCATTAATATTTGCTACATTTGCTTGTTCTTGCTCCTGTTTATCTTCCTATGTGCACACACACTCACACTTTGTTTTGCTAAGCTATTTGAAAGTAAGTTGCTGACATCATGGAATTTCACTCTATACTGTCTAATTGTCATGTCTCTTAAGTTTTCTTTAATCTGGAACAATCTTTTTTTTTTTTTAAACAAAGTAGGCATTTGAAAACTGTACTAGATGTCTTGCCAGGTGTGGTGGCGCACGCCTGTAATCCCAGCATCTCAGGAGGCTGAGGCAGGAGTGTTGCAAGTTCAGCCAGCCCCAGCAACAGCGAGGAACTAAGCATCTCAGTGAGACCCTGTCTCTAAATAAAATACAAAATAGGGCTGGGGATGTGGCTCTATGGTAGACTGCCCCTGAGTTCAATCCTGGTACCCGAAAAAAAAGAAGTGACACATGTACTAGATGTCTTTCAGGATTCCATGCAATTGATTTATTCATGATTAAAGTCAGTTGAAATATTTTAGGAATTAATAGTATATAAATGATGATTGTGTCCTTCCATTTGCATCTCATCAGAGGCACATAAAGTCAGTTGGTCCCTCTGTGAGTGAGGCTAAGTTTGATCACTTGGTTAAGGTGATCTCTCCATTTTTAGGGCATCTTTTCCCCTGAAGCTTAGAGAGCTGAAGCTGCCCCAAATCTCAAAGTACTATAAGGGTCAGGATTAAAACTTGAATCTAGGTGACCTCACATCCTGAGTTCTGAATCTATCTCACTGCCTCTTTCCAGGCTGATACTCCCATTCTTTTAATTTGATGGGTAACATTCTGCATGTGCAGTCATTCTCCCAGTACAAATTTATATCATTTTAAATTTTTACTTACTTTTGCAAACAAATCTTTGTACATGTTTCCCGAAGTGGAATTATTGGGGAAGAGGGTATAAATCTCTTAATGACTATTAATTTAATACCAAAACAGTGTCGTTTTGCACCCCAAATAGCAGTGTCCAAGCATGCCTGTCTCAGCAATCTTGCAAGGGATGTCTTTTAACTTCTAAACATGTTTTTCATTTTGGAGTGTTGTACTACTGGTAAAGTTGAACTCATGTGTTTATTAATTTGCATATTATGAAGATGGTTTGTAAAGGTTTTATATCTGTAACTATAGATAATGTTTTCAACTCCTTGTGAATCTTTGGATCAAGGGAAAACAAAGTAATGTTTCCTGGGAAAGAAGTTAACCTCCCCAAATTTCTTAGAATAGTATTCAATCAATTTAGGCAGATGTTGTGTAAGGCCTATTCTATGAGCTATGCTAATTTGTTCCTCTTTAGTCAGCTGAGTTGCTAAGTCTGGCTAGGTGTTGCATGATAGGATGGATCTGGAACTTGTTCTTGATAGGGCAGCAGTGGCTCCTGATCTGGTCCCATCCCCTTGCCAAAGCTAACCCAGTTGGATTGAGACTTGGTGGAGCAGGGAGATGTCATCTGAGGTGGGGGATGTGTAATCTGAGGCAGTTTCCCATCTTCTGGGGCTAGGGGGTGT
Organism: Marmota marmota marmota; assembly: GCF_001458135.2. NCBI lineage: Eukaryota > Metazoa > Chordata > Mammalia > Rodentia > Sciuridae > Marmota > Marmota marmota. Next base: position 129,410 of record NW_025999977.1, read on the forward strand.
AATCTATGCACTGTTCTAACAGTCTTTTCAATATTGAGCCAAGTTAAGAACCACATTCTTTATATTAACCTGGTAGGTCCAAAGTCTAAATGTTCCCTCAGCAAAAAAAAAACAGCCTGTTATTAGAGACTGAAAGAAAAAAAATAATAATGTAGTTTTGTAGGTTACGTGTTTGTAGCTCCTTAACCAAGGGTTATACATTAAAGCAAAGCGAGCATCCTCCCGTGTACTCTGGGAAAAGGTGGACAGATGGCTCTGTGATGCAGGGGATCATTGTTTTTCCCTGTCTCCCCAGGCTTGGGAACAGTCAAGATATAACTCCTGTAGAAATGTCTTTAATGCCCTTGCCATTCGAAACTGTAGGAACTGTTATAAGCCCAGAGTCATCTTTTGAAGAAGAGCGCAGGGCTGGGGCTGTAGCTCAGTGTCAGAGCACTTGCCTAGCACATGTGAGGCACTGGGTTCATTAAAAAATAAAAGCATGCTATCCATCTACAACTATAAACAAATGAAGAGCCCACTGGCTCACAGGCTGTAAGGCCTCCTGCTGCTAACCTGTTTCTGACTTAATTCCACCCCTTCTCTGCAGCTGGGCCACATGTTGGCCTTGCAGCTGCTCCTCTGCCCTTGACTTTATTTTGCTGCTTGACCAATCATGGTCACAGTGTGGAGTGACACCTAACCTAGGCTGGCCGCCCTCAGAATGAGCAAAGTTTGTGTTTATTAAGGGCCTAATCTTGACCTTTTCATAACCTCATGCACCTTCCTTTCCTCTTCCAGATCACTTCCTTTCCCAACTCCTGTCTGGGAGACTATCTATGTGTACTAACAGAGCAACAGGCCCAGGGCCCTCTGACTTCCACATGGGTTTGGCTTGTTGGGACGAGGGTGGGAGGGAGGAAGAATGCGTTTGGTAACTTTGTCCCTGGACCTCCTCTTGGATGGCTGCTCTATTCAACTCCTCCAGGTTCCTAGTACCTCCTCCTTCCTGCTCAGACCTATGGGTAGTTTCTGTACCATGGTGGTTCCCCTCTCCCCACCCACAGTCGTAATTCCTCCTATGATTGTCTACATCTGCAAAATCTGCTCAAATTATCCTAATTTGAGCGTTGGGAACTGATACCGCTTTCTTAAGAATTTGTCAAAAGGTTAAGTTAGAGATCATCTCTTCTTTCTAGCACTGGAACCATTGTCATTGAATTCTGAACATCTTACCGAGGCTGACTTGATTTACTGTTATTTTGTTTCACTTGTGTCCTTCAAATTATGAGTTCTTGATGGAAGTCAGGACACTCATCAGAGGTTGGGTTATTAAAATCTCTGATAAGAAACCAAAGGGGCTTTTGGGGACCAAAGGTAAATGAGCCTGAATTGATTTTTTTCTTCTTCTCCAGACTTCCAAAGTGTAATGGCACTTTATTGACTACTTTTCATCTCACAAACTCATTTTTGGGCTGGGTTGGTCCAGTAGAAGAGTGTTCTTTATAGATATGAGTGGGAGATGTCATTGACAGGCTTCTCTCAAATACCACAAATCTTAGAGTAACAGTGTACTTCTGAAATATAAAATTAACATTTTACAAGGTAATTATTTTTATTGCTTATTCCAAAATGAATAGCTTATTAGAAAAATCAATAAAATAGCTTATCAGAATATTTATAACTAACAAGTTAAATGACATGGTAAATAAGTAACAAAGGGCAATGACACAAGTGCTTGAAAAGTCCCCAGACTAGTGTGTACCAGATTCATCTGATTGGGAGTGATCCTGAGTCTTGTTAGAGCAGGCAGCATTCAGCTGGGTCTTGAATGTGGCCTTAGCAGCATTTTGGAATTTGCACAACCATGGCAACAGGTTGGGTGTGGTGGGGCATGATGGGGCTTGGAAGTGAATGTTGCATCCATCCCACCAGACAGAGCTGGTTCTCGCATATGGGACTTCAGGCTAATTCATAATGCAACAGACGGTTGTCAAATACCTGCCTGTGGGGCCAGTCTGCTGTATTGGAGGGTTTGGTTGGTTGATTGTCTGTTGTCATTGCGTTTTGCATTTAGGAATCAAATCCAAAGCCTCACATGTGGTAGGCAAGTGCTATACCACTGAGCTACATCCCTGGCCCAGAGCCTGCTGTATTGAGGAAGCAAAACAGAGCAGTCTTGAGTTCCCACTTCCCACATCAGCACTAAGTAGGATAATTTGGCTTTCTGGGCCTCATTTTCCCAGAAGAGGAACATGTTTTTCTCACAGTTGAGGCTGATAATAAAGTAATATAAACCTCATTGCTGGCAGGAAAGTAAAATAGTGCAGTCACTTGAAAAACAGTTTAGCATTTCCTCAAAATATTAAGTATAGAATTACCATATGACCTAGAATTTCACCCCTAGGTGTAAGACACAAGAATTGAATACAGGTATTCACACAGCTACTTCTGCACCAATGTTCATAGCAGCGCCAATTTATATTATCCAAAAGGTAGAAACAACTCAATGCATAAAACAGTTGATAAATGAGTAAACAGATGTTATGTTTACATAAGAGAAATATTATTTGGCCATGAAAAGGAATGAAAATTACATGATATGAATGACATTGAAAACATTAAGTAAAAGAAGGTGTACGTAAAAGGTCACATATTTTATGATTCCATTTATATTAAGTACCCAGAATAGGCAAATACATAAAGACAGGCAGCAGATTAGTGATTGATCTGGAGAGGGGGAGAGGGAGACCACTTGCCAGATACAAATATATACCCCTAAGCCATGCCCCCAGCCCCCCGCCTTTTCCAGCCACACACCACCTGCCTTCAGTTGCCACTCAGTTAATCCCATCGGGTTATTAATTCACTGATTGGGTTAAGGCTTTTGTAACCGAATCATTTCTTCTCTGAAGCCTCTTGCATTGTCTCACATGAGAGTTTTGGGAAACACTTCACGTCCAAACCGTAACAGGGAGGAATGATCAATTCAGGGAATCCTGATGAAGCACCAGAGGACAGAAGTTCACGACCATCAGGATGGTCCCTTCTGCACCCCTGCTCCACGGGGGTGCTGTGGTACCTCCAGAACCCTAACATTGGCCCTTGCTCAGGCTGTGCCCTAGTCTTGCTTGAACTGAACTCCCAGGTGAACTGCCTCCAAGGATGAAGAGTCAGAAATGTGACATCATAGGTTGGCCCAGAGTCCCCAGGGAGGTCACAGACCCAAGGCAGGAGCTCATGGCTTCCTGAGCCCCCAGCCCAGCCCATTCCTTCCCCATGCAGATTGGGTTTCCAGGGGAGGGTTCAATCTTTTTCATCCCGATTCATATTTACTCTGACCATGTCCTGGCTCCAGCAGGACCATGGGCTTTTATCTGCCCCACAATTTGTCTGCAGAGCAACATCACCTGCCTGCAAAGCGCAGTGCTCAGGCCTCCTCACTCGGCACATCAAACCCCCATGATCCCTTCTTGAGAAGTGCTCCAGGTTAGACTGAAGACTACCTGAGGACACCAGCAGTGCACATGGGTACAGGTGACCCTGAACAAAAGGGCCACGCTAGCCCAGAAGTGTCCAAAATAAGAGTGCTCCAAATCCCTCTTCCCAAATATTGTTTAATCCCAGGAAGCCTCTGGGAGCTTCTGCCATGGCTGAACTAGATGCCAGAAGGACAGGATTGGGTGTTCTAACACTGTTCCCTGCTGGGGGAGTCCCCAGAGCAAGTCCTCTGGCTGTGAAGAAATAGAATTGCAAATCAAATCTCCTCCCAGCACACAGAGCCTCTCTGCAGGGGCAGCAGAGAAAGAAAGCATTTTCCTCATGGAAAAGCCTTAGACCCCTGTGATGCTAATCACGGTAGAGAATGAGTTGTCCTGTAACACAGCCAGCAGATACCCCCACTCCCAGCTGTGCCCATAAACACTAACCAGTCCTCCAGCAGAGAACTCGCCAGCACCATTGGTCACTCAGCAATCATCTGTGTTCATCTAGGGCACCTGCCTCTCTGCCAAGTGGCTTCAAGCAAAGAGAAAAGGATCCCAATCTTCATGATTTGCCACTTAGAGCCAAGTTAGGCTCCTCCCTCCTCCAGAGTCTGGGAGGCAGGGTCCTGTATCCTCTGAAGGTTCCACTTTTGAAGAGGGTGCCGAGGTCCCTGAGAGGATGACGTGGGTGTAAAGTTGGCCAAAGGCTTATTAGCTGTTAAGGTTGGCACATGTCTCAGAGGGACAGTGGGAGCTTTACAAGGCCATTTTCTAAATGCTATATGAAAATGCTCTTACATTTTGTCTAACAAGGAGAAGTTAGCCACTTAGTAGATATCTTTCTTTACCCTACTTCTGAGACCAGTGCTCCAAAAGTTGGTGAGGTCACGAGGACATCCCCCCATGCCAACACAGACTGTAGAGGGAATATTACTTAATTACTGGTGGAAAAATGAGTTGCTTAGCATTTTAAACTACATGTTTCATTCTGCAGAATCTTACCTCTGAGGAAGTGTAATGCACTTTAGCTAATATAGCTCAAGGTGCTGGGCTATGCATTACCCTATTTCCTTTCATAGGATTCATTGCCCACCACTCACTATCATAAACAAGATCTGGATCCCAAAAGCTTTTGCATCGAGGCCACATGCATGCCCGTTATTTATTTCCTCTGGCATTATCTGCAGCAAATGCCCAATTCCAAAACAGCTTCCCATGGGACTCTGAGACCCCTCCCATCATTTAGTAATCAACAATGAACTAGAAGCACTGACTCTTCAAATGAAGACATTTCATAAATGACCCAGCTTCAAAGGTCTCAACCTTTTGGTAACAATTGAGGACTTGAAAATACACCCCCAAGTTTGGCTCAGCAAAAACAGCACATTCACCAGGAAAGAAAAACCTTGTCAGAAGGAGGCTGGGACACAGCTTTCTGAAACCATCACCCTGAACTTCAGCCTTCAGGAGGGCAGGACAGTGAGGCTGCCCTCAGGCTCAAGTGGAGGCCTTCTGCCCCTCCTCTGCTCTGTGTAGGAATCCTCTCCCTTGCAATGATCGCCCTGCCCCTGCCCCCCAGCACCTGTCTTCTTCTTCATGTCACCAGCAACCCAGGCCAGAAAGGACTTGTCTCCTCCCCAGAGGCAGGGCAGCCTGGTTAGCCAGCATCTTCCCAGCCATGACTTTGTGGCAGGTTTCCTGGGTCCTGGGAGGATTTCTACTGTAGAACTGAGACCTTGGGTTGCCCTTGGATTGTGACTGCAGCCTCCCACTCTGGGGCACTGAGGCTCAGGGCTGGACCTAAGAGACGAAAGGAAATCTGTTCTCAAGTAAAGCATTGTAAAGGTCCTTTATGTCACTGACCTTGTAAGGAAAGAGAGTCACCAGGGTAAATTTCATGTTCTCCAGATACTATCCCCACAACCAAACCACTCTCCCAGGTAATGACCCCTACATCTTACTGTGGATGCTGTTGGAATAGTTTAAGCCTGAAAAGGATGGGTGTCTGTGAAGAAAGAGAAAGTACCTGAGAAAGTGAAGTCCGTGCATATGGACCGAATGTGTGGCACTTACAGGGGGGAAAAGGTGACAGAGGCCACCAGGTCCAGGTCTCTCACTGAGATGTGGCCTCCATGAAGTCCCAGAATATATATTTGCTTCTGAAAACCAATGAAACTACATGACACAAATCATGTCATTTTTTTCAGAAATCAATGAGCAATTCATGGAGAGTCCACAGATCTCCAACTTATGACCTGCTCTTTGAGTTATTCCTCATTCGTTCCCCATCAGCCCTCATCACCACTCTTCACCTCTCCCTCCTGCCTATCCCATACCCAGCACGACCAGAGATAGTGCAGAGTGGGCTCAGATCAGAATATTGGGACTTCTCTTCTTCACAGGTAGCATATGCACAGTGTTCCAGGTGGACCTTCAACTCCTGCTTCTTGCAGGGCACCCAGTTTTGTGCCTGTGTTTCTAGGTAGTGGTCACAGTGATGTGACCCCTTAGGCCCTGGGCTCACAGTGTCCCTGCATCTGCATTGAGGTGCTGGTTCCTTAGGCTCATGGGGTCCTCCCATTCTATCAGGGACCCATATCATTGAAGTTTGTGGTGGTGCTACTGTATGGAGGAGGGACCCTTAAGAGGTGAGGCCTAGTGGAGACCTTCAGGGTCTGGGATGGTACCCTCAGTGGTTGATGTGGAACGCCAGCCTCTGTCTTCTTAATCTCCTTCTTTCTCTCCATCCAGGGAGCAGTATTCTCCACCATCACCTCCCTGCCATTGCCCTCCTGCTCCTCTATGAGAGAACTAAAAGTAATGAGTCCAACCAAGCATGGAACAGAACTGAGCCCAAATATGCCTTTTCTCTATGTAAATTAATGTCTCAGGTGTTCTGTTTCAGTGATGGAAGCTGAAAATGCACTGGCAGAGCTGGGCCCTAAGCCATCCTCTTTCCTCTGGTGGTGAGCAAGGATACCTACAGCTTCCATCTTAGCTGGGGGAGATCTGCCATGGATGAGGTCAAGCTTAGGAGGGAGCTGATGCTTCACACACAGTAGCAGAAAAGTCAAGAGGTCGATGCATCTTCAGGTCACCTGAGACTCTGAGACCACATAGTTTTATTGAAGACACAGAACCACCATGCATATGGGTAGACAGAGGACAGGGACAGTGCCTAAGCCTCCTCACCTTGACTTGGTTTTCTGACTGGTTGATATTTACTGTCTCTCAATAGGACATTCGCCTCTCTTCCCCCTTCAGAATCCCAGTTCACGTTTTGCTGACATTCAAGTGTTGATGGATCATGTTTAAGTCTGTAACTGTTCTGAGAAGCGTGTAGTCACAGCCACACACTTCTCAGAATCAAAGATGAAAAATGTTCATCTTGAGTTCTGACCATGGGTCAGACATCTGGAAACTCAGCAGCCTCCAGTAGGGACCCTGAACTACAGCTGCATGTCTCCATGAGGATACTGCAGGCAACCCCTACAGGGATTTTCTGATCTTTCCATATCTGGCCTCTCCCTAGCATCCTCCTAGATCTTTTCACCACAATCCTGCCCGTCATATTTCACCCTTCTCCCTGTTCATTCCTATTTGAGTCAATCTATTTTCCTCCATATCTGCCCTCTAGGGTCCAGGTCTCACTGTCTTGTTCACATCATGGAACTCAAGCCACCAGTACATTTCCTGGGCCTCTGTGGGCCCAGAAGCCTCCTTAATATACACCAATCAAGGTTCCCTCTTCAAGCCATGCAGATAATGGGAAGAAGGGAAAACAATGCCTTTGAGCAAGTGAGAAATGAATGCCTCTCCTTGGCCAGACCCAGTTCTGAGCCAGGGCTCTGGACTTGGCAATGCCTATAGGCTTGGTTTAGTTCTCATGAGCCCTCCTTGGCCAGTTGCTCTTGTGAGCCACCTGCAAACCTCTATCTGAAAACCTTCTCTAGGTCAGAGGATGCATTTGATTCTGGGGGTATCTGCTATTATTTCTGTCTCCCCTGATATGTTCTCCACATACAACTGCAGAGAATGACACACAATCAATCTCTTTCTCTCTCTCTCTCATCTCTCTCTCTCTCTCTCTCTCTCTCTCTCTCCCCCCACACACACTCTCTCTCACACACACTCACATGGATCATCTCATTCCCAAGCTACAATCCTATCTCTGGTCTTCCCTCCTCCTGCAGTACAGTCTCTGCTACATAACAAGGCTGTGGACCCTGCATGGCCAAGCCCATGCTGCCCTCAGCCACTCCCTCCCTGGGCAATCATGTATTCTTTGCCCTAAAGCTGTGCCTTTGTTCTGTGTTAGTGTCGACAAGCCTCTGTCAATTCAGCTTGAGATGCTCCTTTTTCTCCCTGGGGAGGCCATCATCTCTTTGGGTCTCTGACCAAGTGTGTGCCTGGGATGAAATCCTCTCTCCCAGCAGTCCAAGAGTCTGCCTCCTCCTCCTAGCCAGTCACTCCTGTGAGGGCATCTAGCCATCTCCCAGGCACCGAATGCTCCTGGGGAACTCCTGGGATCTAAGACCCTTCTTCATCCACACCCCTTCTCATCCTGAATATCCATTAGTCCTGGACCCAAAATAAAAATGAGTGAAACAGGGGCTTGGGTCGTGGCTCAGTGGTAGAAGGCTCACATGGCACTTGTGAGGAATCAGGTTCGATCCTCAGCACCGCATGAAAATAAATAAAGGTATTGTGTCCATCTATAACTAAAAATATATTTTTTTAAATGAGTGAAATAGGGGCTGGGCCTCTGGCTCAGTGGGTGGCACACTGCCTAGCATGTGTGAGGCACTGGGTTTGATTCTCAGCACTGCATATAAATAAAGAAAATAAACGTCTATCAATAACTGAAATATATACATATTGATAAAGAAATGCGTGAAATGCTACTAACCAATGCTTGCTTCTAGCTTAACACTGCTGAGGAATCAATGAGAGGACAGAGAAAGACAGGGACTTGACTGGTCTGGGAGGTAAAGACACACGACAGAGATTGAGCTCCCGTGCAGTGGAGCTGCATATCATTTAGGAGGAAACATCTCTTCGAAAGAGGTCATAATGCTCCATGGAGAGGATCTTGTTTTTCTAATTTCACCTATCTGTCTTAGTTTGGCACATCACAGCTGAAATATGCAGGAAGTCTGCTGACTTCAACCCGGAGCAACCACCAGAGCACCCAGCATCCCCCTAGTTGGGAGCCTGTCACCTGGATGTGAAGCACTGTTGACTACTGGAAAGGGACAGCTATAGAGTAGAAGCTGCAGCAAAAGCTTTGCTGAGTGAATGGAGGGAAGTGAGGAGGGCCAAGGAGGATGGAGTTTACCTGGCCCAGTAAAGCTGAGGCGGGAGAAGACCAGCTCTAAGTACCTTGTTGCTGAGCCAGAGACCTGAGCTATTGCTTGTGATGAGAGAGCCCAGGCTGAATGGCACAGTCCCCAGACTCCTAGCAGGTGTGGAATAGGACCTGGGTGGACCTCAGAGAGGCCCAGGTGTGCTGGTGAGAGATGCTGTAGCCTGAAGGGAACAGGAGAGGGGTGCCAGGCCTCCTAAGGTGAGGAGCCTGTGCTGGTTGAGATCCTGCTGACCCCACAGGTTTGTTTCCCAGTCTTCAGGAAGGTGAATGGACTTGGGCCCTCTGCTTGTTACACTTTAGTACTTTGCCCTTGGGATTTCTGATGGTGCAACTTTCATGACTCAGCAAATGAGGTGGCCACCCAGATGTGCTACCCACAGGTGGGCAGGCCCCAGACAGTCTCCCCTGGACGTCCATGGAAGCTGAGGGCTGAGGCTGCCCTGAACACTCTTGGCTCTGGGGAAGCAGGTGAGTGGACTGGGGTGTAAGGTTGGGGGTCTGTCTCAGTGTAGAAATGGAGTCTCACAACTTTTGAAGTCTCAAGGCTTCACTTGGCCCTTTGTCTTCTTAGCAGCCTAATCCTTAGCATTGGGGAAAGGAGGCTTCACTGAAACTTCTGCTTTGGAAACAGGAATCCTGTAGGATTTGGAACTTTGGTAGGGCCCAAAGGCCTGGGGACAAGAGTAATGATTGTTAAAGGGTGTCATCTGCATTTACCAACCAGTTTAAAGAGCCCTAAAAGGGAAATAGGCTGAAGAGGAAGGAAGTGTATATATCAGTACATTATATTCACCAGGGTGTTTACGTTCAAAACAAACCTAGAGGGGCAATGTTATTAAACCCTAATATGTAGGTGAAGACACAGAATAAGAGCAATTAAATACATACCCAAGATGTACAGCTAGAAATGGAAGGAAACAGGGTTACAGTCAGATGATTTTGATCCTAAACCTCCTCCCACTGGTGGTGGCTTGCTTTTCTTATGGCCACAGTAAAGACTTGAGCTCTCTCCTATGTTTTGTGGAGGCCGGGGACACTCACATGGCTTCCTCTCTTTCCTACAGGGCTGCAGAGAAGGTGTGCATGAAGGTTTAGCTGTCACTTGCGAAAACTGCAGATACAGAACTCTCCCCATGGCACCTCATCACATCCGCAAATACCAGGAGACTGACCACAAAAGGGTCCTGGACTTGTACTCCCAAGGAATGGTCGAGCACATCCCCGCCACTTTCCGCCGCATACTGAAGTTGCCACAAACAATCCTGGTCTTATTTGGGGTGCCCGTCGCCCTACTCCTGGTCTCTGGCTCTTGGCTCCTGGCTCTTGGATCTAATTTCACCCTCCTTGTTTTTCTGTGGCTGCTGGCCAGACACCCTTGGAAGAAGTATGTGGTCATGTATTTGCAGACAGACCTTGCTGACATCACCAAATCCTACCTGAGGGCCCATGGCTCCTGCTTCTGGGTGGCTAAGTCTGGGGGCCAGGTGGCAGGCATAGTGGGTGCTCTGCCAGTGGAGGACGCCCCCCCAGGGAGGAAGCAACTGCAGGTGTTTCACCTCTCTGTGGCCTTGGAGCACCGAGGTGAAGGACTAGGGAAAGCCCTCGTCATGACTGTCCTCCAGTTTGCGAGGGCTCAGGGCTACAGTGAGGTTGTCCTTGATACTAGCATAGTACAGCCGGCGGCTCTGACCCTCTACCAACGCATGGGCTTCCAGAAGACAGGAGAGTACTTTGTTGACAAAATCTCTAGACTACTGGGCATTTCTACAATTCAATTTAAATACTGTCTCCCATCTGCTCAGGAAGGAGGCCCGTGAGCTATTGTTTTGTGTATCAGGCAGGATCTGATTGACAATCCTATAGCACAAGCAAACCCTGGCATTTTGGTGTAACAATTGATGCAATCTCATTGCTTAGTGCACATCTGATTCCAGCATGTTTGATGGCGAGTTGTGGATATGGGGGCTTCTATTCCATTCATTGGTTCATTGGTGTAGACCATTTGTATAGGTAAAAGGTCAAGAGGATAATGTGCACACAGGTTGCTTGGGTTTGTGAGCCAGTAGTTTCTCCTGCATTGTGCTGGGCAGCTCTCTGGGTCTTAGGATACCTATGGAAATGTCCTGGATAGACTGCAGTACCAGTGACACTGTACATCATCATATCCCAGCAGGCCAGCTCAGGCAGGGTTCAATGTCACTGAAGAACAGCCAATGCAAAATGAGAGAGGAACAGAGACTTCTCAATGTCCTCATGGGGGTCACTTGTGAACACTTTCCAGACTCCGGGGAGAAATAGAGCTGGCTCAGAAGTGGAGGAGCTATAGAGTCCAGACCAGAGGGGCACGATGTGGCTCTATGGGAAGAATTGGGCAGCAATGCACTCACTGTAGTTCCCTGTCCCTGCAGGGGGGTGGGAAGGTGGCTGTGGGTGGAGGGGGATGTTCCATGGGGAGACCTGGGTATGATGCACCCTCCTGGTGCTGCCAGGGCCCATACCCATGGGCAAGGTTCACTTGGGGAGGTCGGGGATGGAGCCCTCCTGTGGGTCCTGGAGGAGGACATGGACAGGTGAGTGTCCCAAAATTATCCTGGATTAGCACTCAGCCTGGCCCCAGACTCTGTCCCAGGTGTTCACAAACTCCAGATTTGAGCCTCAGGAAAGATTCTCTCCTGTAGAAGGGAGAGTGGGACATGAGTCAGTGCTGATGTTCGCAGGACTGTCAACCTTTCCCAGCTGCTTGAGCTGGTCTCTGGCGTGTTCCTGGGGGCCGGCAGCCACATACTTGGTCTCCCTCATCAAGAGGCAGAGCTCCTTACCAGAGATTCCACATGATACTGATCCATAAACTTCAGCCCCTTAGGCAGTGTTAGGGGGTCTTTCTCACTTCTCTGCATTGAGGGGACACCTGGGCCACAGCCTGGGCAGTTTTGGGATTCAGCCTTGGCCTACACTCACTTCACCTACACAGAAAACCTTAACCATGCTCATGGGCTTTGTCCAAACTCAGAGACAAGTTGTCCAGGACCAAAGGGGTTCTGAGACCCCTCCCATCATTTAGTAATCAACAATGAACTAGGAGCACTGACTCTTCAAATGAAGATATTTCAGAAATGACACAGATTTAAAGGTCTCAACCTTTTGGTATCACTTGAGGATTTGAAAATACACCCCCAAATTTGGCTCAGCCAAAGCAGCACCTTCACTAGGAAAGAAAAACCTTGTCAGAAGGAGGCTGGACACAGCTTCCTGAAACCATCACCCTGAACTTCAGCCTACAGGAGGGCAGGATAGTGAGGCTGACCTCAGACTCAAGTGCAGACCTTCTGCCCCTTCTCTGCCCCATGTGGGCATCCTCTCCCTTGCAATGATCGCTCTGCCCCTGCCCCCTAGCACCTGTCTTCTTCTCCATGTCACCAGCAACCCAGGCCAGAAAGGACTTGTCTCCTCCCCAGAGGCAGGGCAGCCTGGTTGGCCAGCATCTTCCCAGCCATGATTTTGTGGCAGGTCCTGAGTCCTGGGAGGATTTCTACTGTAGAACTGAGACCTCGGGTTGCCCTTGGATTGTGACTGTAGCCTCCCACTCTGGGGCACCGAGGCTCAGGGCTGGACCTAAGAGACGAAAGGACAGACACTAAAATCTGTTCTCGATGTACAGCATTGTGAAGATCCTTTATGTCACTGACTTGTGTAATGAAAGAGAGTCATAAGGGTGAATTTCATGCTCTCCAGATACTATCCCCACAACCAAACCACTCTCCCAGGTAATGACCCCTACATCTTACTGTGGATGCTGTTGGAATAGTTCAAGCCCTAGAAAGGATGGGTGTCTGTGAAGAAAGAGAAAGTACCTGAGAAAGTGAAGTCGGTGCTTATGGACCGAATGTGTGGCACCGCATGGGAAAGAGGAAAGAGGTGACAGAGGCCACCATGTCCAGATCTGTCACTGAGCTGTGGCCTCCATGAAGTCAGGGCAACTGCATGGAGATCAAGGGCCAATTTGGCTCATTAACTCAGAATATATATTTGCTTCTGAAAACCAATGAAACTACATGACACACATCATGTCACTTTTTCAGAAATCAATGAGCAATTCATGGAGGTCTCCAACTTATAACAGATCTTTGAATTCTTCCTCACTCGTTCCCCATCAGCCCTCATCACCACTCTTCACCTCTCCCTCCTGCCTATCCCATACCCAGCACGACCAGAGATAGTGCAGAGTGGGCTCAGATCAGAATATTGGGACTTCTCTTCTTCACAGGTCGCATATGCACAGTGTTCCAGGTGGACCTTCAACTCCTGCTTCTTGCAGGGCACCCAGTTTGGTGCCTGTGTTTCTAGGTAGTGGTCACAGTGACGTGACCCCTCAGCCCCTGGGCTCATAGTGTCCCTGCATCTGCATTGATATGCTGGTTCCTTGGGTTCATGGGGTCCTCCCATTCTATCAGGGATCCATATCATTGACTTTTGTGATGATGCTACAGTGAGGAGGAGGGACCCTTAAGAGGTGAGGGAGGCCTAGTGGAGACCTCAGGGTCTGGGATGGTGTCCTCAGTGGTTGATGTGGAACGCCAGCCTCTTTCTTCTTAACCTCCTTCTTTCTCTCCATCCGGGAGCAGTATTCTCCACCATCACCTCCCTGCCATTGCCCTCCTGCTCCTCTATGAGAGAACTAAAAGTAATGAGTCCAACCAAACATGGAACAGAACTGAGCCCAAATATGCCTTTTCTCTATGTAAATTAATGTCTCAGGTGTTCTGTTTCAGTGATGGAAGCTGAAAACGCATTGGCAGAGCTGGGCCCTAAGCC
>NW_025999977.1:147994-190770 GCF_001458135.2 Marmota marmota marmota
GAGCATGTACCTGCCACCTTCCACCATGAGCTTAAGTTACCACAAACACTCCTGGTATTACTTGGGGTGCCCGTCACCCTACTCCTAGTCTCTAGGTCTTGGCTCCTGGCTCTTGTATCCAATGTCACCCTCCTTGTTATCCTATGGTTGCTGGCCAGAGAGCTTTGGAGGTAGTACATGGTCATGTGTTTGCAGACAATCTTGCTGACATCACCTAATCCTACTTGAGGGCCCGTAGTTCCTGCTTCTGGGTGGCTGAGTCTGGGGGGCAGGTGGCAGGCATAGTGGGTGCTCTGCCAGTGAAGGACGCCCACTCAGGAAGGAAGCAACTGCAGCTGTTTCACCCCTTTGTGGCCTTGGAGCACTGAGGTGAAGGACTAGGAAAAGCCCTGGTCATGACTGTCCTCCAGTTTGCAAGGGCTCAGGGTTACAGTGAGGTTGTCCTTAATACTAGCATAATACATCCGGCTGCTCTGACCCTCTACCAGCGCATGGGCTTCCAGAAGATAAGAGTATTTCCTGATAAAATCTCTAAACTATTGGACATTCCTACAATTCGTTTAATGTATTCCTTCCCATCTGCTCAGGAAGGAGGCCTATGAGCTACTGTCTTGTGTATTAGGATCTGTATGACAATCCTGTAGCACAAGCAAACCCTGGCATTTTGCTGGAACAAATGATGAAATCTCATTGCGGGTACACATCTGAGTCCAGCATGTTTGATGGCAAGGTGTGGATATGGGAGCTTCTTTCCATTCAGTGCTTCTAGGTGACAGTGATTCATGTGGTTCCTATAGATTCACCATAGTAATGTTGCATTAATAAAAGGCCAAACAATAATACACACACACACACATTACTTATAAGTCTATGGGCCAGTCGTTGTTCCTGGTCTCTGCTGGGAAGCTCTCTAGGTCTCATGATACCTATGGAGATGTTCTGGATTGATTGCAGTGCCCCAAACATGTATGTAATTTTGTCCCAGCGGGCCAGCTCAGGCAGGGTTCAAAGTCACTGAAGAGCAGCCAACAATGTAAAGGAGAAAGGAACAAAGACTTCTCCATGTCCTCACAGGGCTCACTTGTGGACACATCCCAGACTCTGGGGAGAAATGGAGCTGGCTCAGAAATGGAGGAGCTGCAGAGTCCAGAGCAGAGGGGCACAATGTGGCTCTATGGGAAGAATTTGGCAGCAATGCACTCACTGTAGTTCCCTGTCCCAGCAGAGGGGTGGGGAGGTGGCTGTGGATGGAGGGGGATGTTTCCCTCCTGGTGCTGCCAGGGCCCAATCCAATGGGCCAGGCTCACTGAGGGGACATCGTGGGTAGAGCCCTCCTGTGGGTTTTGGAGGAGGACATGGACAGATGAGTGTCCCCAAATTATCCTGGAATAGCACTCAGCCTGGTCCCAGACTCTGTCCCAGGTGTTCGCAAACTCCAGATTTGAGCCTCAGGAAACATACCTCCGGTAGAAGGGAGAGTTAGGACATGAGCCAGTGCTGATGTTCACAGGATTGTCATGCTTTCCCAGCTGCTTGAGCTGTGACTCTGGCATGTTCCTGGGGTCCTGGAGTCACATACTTCTCACTTAAAGTGGTCCCTCAAGGCAGGCCCTGTGTGACAGGGAGGAGGCCCTGCAGGCTCTCCCTGCTCTGGTGCCATCAGCTCTTCTTGCCCAACGAGGTCAGTGCCTAAAGGAGCAGTTCCCAGTGGCAGAGGACTGGGAAACAAAAGGAGAGGTCCTCAGTGGTCCCTGTGCTTTGATAGTTCTTTCAATAGCAGGGAAACTCTGGACTCATCCCAGTCAGAGATGGTCACACCCTGCTGGGGCTTAAAGGCCAGAGGGACAGGAGGCCAAGGAAGGTGCCAGGATTAAAGTACTGTGATGATAAGGAGATGGAGGAGTCCAGGGTACTGGGGAAGGCCGTCCCAACAATGTGGAGGCTTCCCTAGGGGCTGAGAGACTCAGAGCCTAGAATCAGCTTGCCTTCCTCCTTCCCTGCCCCTGACCTCAGTTCCCAAACAGCCAGCTGCTCTAGTTAGCTCCAAAAGGAGCTCTCATTCTGCTAGAGGTCTTTGAGCACAATATTCCCTTGGCCTGGAACATTCTTAACCCTTCACACACCCATACCTCTGTTTGCTCAGTACCGCTGCTTTCAAGTAATGGACAGGGTTGACTGCCTTGGAAAGGTAATTCTGACCAGGGAGGAAGCCCTTTACCTTTTGTGTTCTGGCCCTCCTTGCTCCTAAAGGTGGCATCCCCTAACCAGCTTCCCTGTTTCCTGGATGCCTGTTGAAAACAAGAGTAGACAAAAGTCCCTCACGTCCTCAGAACCGGTGTTTGTGCCTTGGAGAGGCTTTTCATGGTCAGGATTGGGCTGAGGGGAATAGGGAGATAGAGCAGAGCCTCAGACTGTAGCACTCTACAAGATAATCAGAAACACTGCCACAAGGCCTGAGAGAAATCTGCAAATCCAAAAGAGGTTGTGCAGTCAGCTTAGGTTGTGGCTAGCATTATGGAGAAGGGACAATGGGAAGCAATGACTGCTGGAGCATAAGGACCCTCTTGGACTGATGGGAATGTTTTGAGATTTGATAAAGATGGCAGTGGTAGAAAATCACGAATGCTAACAAATCTTGGAAACTTTTACACTCTTATATGGCTTAATTTTATTAGATTTCATCCAAAATAGTAAAAGAGTTTGGATGAGTCAAGACTCTCAAGAGGCAGATAACAGTTAGAGGGAGCAATGATGTTAAGGGGTTTTCTTAGGGAGAGAGTTGCTGTTGTGCTTAGTGTCAGTGGGTTCTGCCACTTTGACCCCAATTCACATGTTAGGCAAAGGAGTCAGAGAGGTGAAGACAGACTAGATGTGGAACTAGGATTTGACCCCTAGTCTGTTTGACTCCAAAATCCGTGCTTCCATCCATAGGCAGCCTTAGCTTTACAGCCAATCTGGTTATGGGGAACCTAAAGAATACACATTTATAGCCTACCTGTGGGACAAAACATTGCAACTCCAAATAGGAATTCTGGGAAAGGCCTTTGCAAAGGAAGAAGGGATTTTGAACATGAAACTTAGTAGTTTTTCACTCTAAATTTGTATCTGGGTTGGATCCTCAGTATCATAAAAAGAAAATAAATAAAATAAAGGTATTGTATCCATCGAAAAATAAGAATACTTTTTAAAAATGAACCCCACTATTATGTGTAACTATAATCCACAAAAAACACTTTAAAAAAAGATTCTGAGGAAATGAGTGTTATACTAGATAACTCCCAGGGCTGGGTTGTTCCCTTGCCCTGTTCCCTTATATAGGCTTCATTGACAGCCACTCATTGCCACAAGCAAGATCTTGATCATAACAGTTTGCATCTAGGCCACACACATGCCCCTTACTGATTCACGCTGACATGACCTGCAGCAAATGCCCACTTGGGAATGCCCACACTACTAATAGCTGCCCTGCCTTCACCCCAAAACTGTACCTGTCATCTCCCTGTCTTCATCAACTAGCTGAGAAAAAAAATGTCTCCACATGGCACCAGGGAAGCAAGGTCAGCCAAGGTCTGAGCAGACATGCTGTTTGTGCCACTTTGGGGGCCTTTGGAAGCTCCCAATCCTATAATTCGGTGGCGGGGGTCCCTTGGATTTTGGCTTTAACCTCCCACCCAGAGCACTGAAGCTAAGGGTTGGACTGAAAGGAGCAAAGAAGGACAAACACTGCAATCTGTTCTCTTTACACAGAATGTGAATGTGCTTAATGTCTCTGAACTGGGAAACTAAAACTGCTGACAATGGCAAATTGAGTGCTCCCTACATTCTACACTTATCAGAAGAGGAACTGATTTTCACAGCTTAATGACCCCCACATCTTACTGTGGATGCTGTTGTCATAATCTAAGCTGCCAACTCTAAATGACCATGCATATAGGGAGACTGGGAACATGGACAGTCCCTAAACCTCTTGTCTTCCACTTTGACTTAGGTTTCTGACTGGTTGATATCACAGACTCTCACTAGAAGCACTCACTGCACCCTGGAATCTTCTGCTCTGCTCTTCTGTGTCTTAAACTTTGGCTTAGCATATAAGTACTTAAAGTCTAAGTGTTTAAAGGTACTGAAAAGAATGTAACCAGGAGCGATGTAATCATTGTCCCCATGGAAATTGTTCACCTCCAGTTCTGACCACAAGTCAAACACCTGGAAAATCGACAGCTTCCATTGGGGGCCCTTGGTTCCAGCTGAGAGCCCCAGCACCTACTTTTCCATGTGGATGTGGCAGGCAACACCCACAGGCAACTACTTATCATTTTCTATGTCTGCCTACTGCCTAGTGTCCTCTTAGACCCTCTTGCTATAATCCTGGTGATCATTTATCACCCCTTCTTCCTGCTCATCCCAATTTGAATCACTCTGTGTCCTGCCATATCTGTGCCCCCCCCCCCCAAAAAAAATGTACTTCCAAGTGGCCCAGGTCTCACTGTCTTGTTCACATCAATGTGGTCTAAGCCACCACTATGTCTTCTGGGCCTCTGTGGGCCCAGATGGCTCCTTAGATAACACCAACCAAACCTCCCCATTCACGCCACACAGATGGAGGGTAGCGGGCAAAGCAAGGCTTCAAGCAAGTTAGAAACAAGCACCCCTCCTTGGCCAGACTCAGGTCTAAATCTGGGCTCTGGACTTGGCAATATAGGCATGCTGGATTTAGTTCACACTATTCAAAAATCAAAGGCTTTGGGATTTTGTGAGCAACTTGCACACCTGTACCTGGTGGCCTGTTTCTATTTCAGAGGCTGCACTTGTTTCTTGGGGGGAATATGCTACTATTTCAACCTCTCTGGATATATTCTCCACATACAACCCAAGAGAAACATACTCCAGCACACACACAATGTGGATGGATCTGCTGTCTGCTTTGCAGGGACACCTATAGAGCAGCAGCTGCAGCAGGAGTTTTGCAGAATGAATGGCACATACGGATGGATCATTTTGCTCCCAAGATAAAAGCATACATATGGCTGGATCCTCCTGAAGTAGAGTTCATGCTGCATCAGCTGTGTGTGGGCCTGCATGCCCAGGTCCCTGTGGCTCTCAGCCATTTTCTCCTGGGCAGGCAGGTCTCCATGTCTCCCTGAGAGCTTTACCTTTGTTTTGCCTCAGGACCTCACCTCTGTACCCTCAGTTTGAGAACCTCCAGTCATGGTCTGTGCAGGCCCACTTGCTAGGATTGACCCAAGATTCTTCCTTGAGAACCTGCATTATCCTCTGTCCCAAAGACCACCCATCTGCCTCCACCTCCCAGTCCTTGTCACAGCTGTGAGGCCACAGCTGTCCCCCAGAACCCATGCTCTTGAGGTGTGTTTTCAACATAAAAGCCCACAGTAGCCACGTCTCTGCTCATCCCAGGTCCCCTTTGGCCCCTGGCCCACAATAAACATGCGTGAAATACCGTATCCAAGACTGGCTTCTAATGTCATCCTGCTCAGGAAGCCATGGGAGGAGAATGCCTGGGATGTGAGTGGTCTGCAAGGTTAAGGCTCATGGCAACTTTTGTGCTGAGTTCGGATGTTTCCCTTCCAAAGAGGAGAAAGGCATTTATGCTTTGGATTTGCATTTGCATGTCTTAGGGAGGTACATCCTGAGCTAAAATATGCAGGAAGTCTGCTGACTCCAGCCCTGAGCAAACACCACAGTATGTGCCCATGGCCAGGAGCCTGTCAGCTGAATGTGGTCAGTACTGCTGTCTGCTTTGCAGGGACACCTGTAGAGCAGCAGCTGCAGCAGGAGCTTTGCAGAATGAATGAAGAAGAGGAGGGGCCAGGGAGGTGAGTGTGGGGACTGCCAAGGATCTATTTTACCTGGACAAGGAAATGGTGGGCAGCGAGAAGCCCAGCTGTGAAGCACCTTGTAGCTGAGCCAGGGGTTGTGCAATGTTGCCTATCCCAAGGGAACTCAGGGTGAGAGGCATAGAATCCAGGCTACTAGTAAGTGTGAGCAGGGATCAAATGTGATGGATGAGAGATACTATGGCTTTAAGCAAATAGGAAGAGGGTGGCAGGTGTCCCATAAAAGCAGAACACTCAGCCATTCCAGATCTTTCTTCCCCTGCGGATCTCTTACACAGAGCTAACAAAGGTGAGTAGACTTGGAATACCCTCTCCGTCACAAGCCAGATCCAACATCCTGGAGTTTATGATCAGCAAGTGTCCAGAAGCCATACAATGAGATGGGTAACTAGCACTATCCCCAGAGGTAGGAAGGGTGCTAAACAGTGTCTCCTGGAAGCCAGTCACAGTCTGAGGGCTGAGACCACCCTGGACCCTGTGGTTCTGAGAACATGGGTATAAGATCAGAGTTCTCAGCATGCGCCTAGTCCCAACCCTAGGACAGGATGTAAAGGCCAGTCCTTTGCCTTCTTAGCAGCCTAAACCTTTACAAACAGACAAGAGGCTTTGCTGAAATTTGTGCTTAGGAACACGGATTCCTTCAATATGGATGCTGAAGAGCATCTGAAAGACTGGGAAAATACAGTTTCACTGCCACAGGGAGCCATCCTCATGTACCAAGCGCTCAGAGAGCCCACAATGGGGCAATGAGGGTGGCGGGGAAGGGACTGGATACATCATGGCTTTATTTAAGTTATTCTACTGAATCCTGAGAACAACACTAGAAGGCAGGTATTATTTTGCAATGTTTTACTGAGGAAGACACACAGGCTCAGAGAGCTTTAGGGACATACCCAAGGCCTCACTTCTAGAGAGAGAGAACCCAGGGTTCCATCAGGTATCACAAGGCACACACTTCAGCAGGGTCTCCCCGGTTCCTGGGAGGCCTGTTGCCTGGGGGACACTCATGTGGCTTCCTGTCTGTTTCCAGAGTTGCCAGGAAGGTTTGCAGACAGGTCTAGCTGTGTCTCCTGGACCTTGAGATTGTAGATACAGAGTCTCCCCATGGCTCCTAGTCACATCCACAACACCAGGAGAATGATAATGAAAGTTTCCTGACCCTGTTCTCCAGAGGGATGATTGAGCACTCACTGCCACCTTCTGCTACAACATGTGTGTCACCAAATCCTCCTGCTCTTATTCAGGTTGCCCTTCACCCTAATCCTAGTCACTGGCTTTTTTTTTTTTCTCTTGGAAGCTGTGTATGAACTACTGGATTTGTTTGAGCCACCATAAGGCAGGGAGGCTGCTTTTCTGGGAACTCCCAGGTGAAATTCCTTGGTTTTTTGAGAAAGCCCAGATCATGCTGGCAGACAGCCAAAACTCAGAGCCCTAGTTTCAAATGCAGCCACCAGAGATAGGCATAACCTGTCAAGCCCAAACAACTATTTTCCCCACTCTTATCCTGTTTTCCTGAAGAAGCCTGCCCACTGAAACCCTTTGATGTCTTCTATTATAAATAAAGCATTTGTTGGCTGTTTTGCTTTGTTAGGATTACACCCATCAGGTCTATCCAACCCGTTATGCCCCTGCTTTTGGACATATAATTCTTGTTTTCTGTCTTTATGTCTTTTTAACATTTTTTAATTAAAAAAAGCATGCCTTCATTTAATTTGTTCCATTTTTATGTGGTGCTGAAGATTGAAGCCAGTGTCTCACTCATGCTAAGCAAGCACTCTCCCACTGGGCTACAGTCCCAGCTCCTGTCTTTATTTCTTAATATTACATTCATAGCTTTTATTTCCAGCCTGCTTACACCTCTGATGGTTACCCACTCCCTCCTCATGCAGGATGTGGACAGAATTTCTTGACCATCTTGTCTACTTTCATCCTCCTCATGTTCTTGTGGCTCCTTGCTATAGATCACTGCAAGTCACATTTGGCCATGGGCATGTGTTTTTGCACAGACCTGGTTGACATCACCCAATCCTAAATCAGTGTGTGTGGCTCCTGCTACTGGATGGCTGACTCTGAGGGGTAGGTGGTGGGCACAGTGAGTGCTCTCCCAGTGGCAGGCTCCCACCCCTTATGGAAGAAGCAATTGCAGTTGCTTTGCCCCTCAGTGGTCATGGAACACTGAAGTAAGGTGATCGCAAAAGCCCTTGTCAGGATTATTCTCCAGTTCGTCTCGTTCAGGGCTACAGTGAAGTTGATCTTGAGGCTGCCATGGTTCAATATGGTGCTGTGGGCCCCTACCAGAATATGCACTTCCAGAAACAGGCCAGTCTTTCTTTGGCAAGGTTTGGAAGATAGGAGCTATACTTAAATTTCACTTACTATGAAGCATATGGAAAAACAACAACTCCCAAGGAGAAAGGGAGTATAATTGGCTCTGAATTTGTTGCAATTTTCCTTATCTACAACCAGCCCCCTGGCTGCCCAAGGTCTCTCTCCAACCATAATCAACACTATTCTGCTAGGACTCAGCCCCTCTACACTATAAAACTCAAACCATTATTTTAGTCAGTTGCCATTTTCGCTTATGAAAATTTGCCCCTTTACTGCTTAATAATGCATTGCTGATTCATTGAGATCTGCCTCATATTTAGTTCTATATTCTTTTTCATTTGGTGCCAAAACCCGGGATGGGGTTTCGGTGCTCCTTACTCCTCCCTGTCCTACTGAACCTCTACTGTATTTTCATATTTCCCTCCCATTTCTTTCTCTTTCTCTTTCCATGTATTACTCAAATACCTCCAGATCAGAGGCAGATTTTTGCCATTTTTCTTCAGCATGCAACAGTGACCATCTTCTTTAGAGAGGTAAGATCACTTCCAGTCTCCAGAGAGGTGCCTTGCCCAAGACCCTCCACCTTTTGGCTCATCGGGACCTCAGGGTCCCCCCACCATTAAGGTTGTATAAGGGGATGCCTCCTCATTCTCTGGTGAAAGTCTTTCCAGTGACAGGAGACATTAAAGGACACTTTGATCTTGACCCGCCACCCCAGTCCATCCTCTACAACAGGGGAGCTACCCGGTCTATTCCAGGGGACTCCCCCTTAGGTTGTCTTATAAATAATTTTAAGACCCTCCACTTCCAAACTCACCTCAAACTAACACCTCATTAGGCTTAGTACACAGATCTGGCTACAGTCTAAATTAGACAAGTTAAGTTAATGGCCTGAATTTGGAATTTGGGATCAAAAATCCTCCAAGGGAGATGGGTATGTGGCTCTGTAGTAGAAACACTTATCTGGCATGTGTGAGGCCCTGGGTTTGATTATCAGCACTGCATATAAACAAATAAAATAAAGTTCCATCAACTTTTAAAAAAATATTTAAAAAAAAAATCTTCCAAGACTTAGACAATTTATTCCAATGAAATGGCAAATGGCCTGAGGTTCCTTACCTCCAAGCTTTCTTTTATCTTCACTCAAGGACCTCATTATGTGCTGGGAGCCATTAGCCAAGTAGGTATGACAATTTCCTTGCCAGCATACCCCATGTTGCTTAGTGGAAGGACTCGTGGAAATAGGACATTTTGCAGTGACATTGCAGTTAGGTGACCTTGCTCAAGGACCAGGGCGGATCCGGGATTAGGGTGTTCCCGGTTTAGGATAATCGGGTTTAGGGTGTTCCAGGTTTAAGATTATTCCTGCTGGGAATAGGGCGTATCCTGCTGCCTGAGTTCCCCTTGAGTTCTCACGGGATTCAGACAGTATTTTTTTGGGAGATAGAAGCCCAGTGGAGAGGGATTTGGGCAGAGAACGTGGATTTCCCCAGAACGTGATTGTAGACGGCTGGTGTGAGTTCGGGAATAAAGAGTTGCTGTTTGAATCTACAAGCTGTGTGGTGGCTCGTGATTGTGTGCCCAGCCAGACTGCGGCATTTGTGCCCACCTTGCTCTGCTCTACTAGTAATTCTCCATATCTCCTCACTTCATCAACTCCTAACTCAGGTCCTGATCCCCAGCCCTCTTCATTTACTGCCCCCCAAATAACAGATGAACCTCCACCAAAAGTAAGAAAAAAGGGGAAAAAAATCCAAACCACTTACAGCTTGGCTGGCTATTTTATCTGCTTTCATTCTACCAGCTTGCTTTCTTAACAAGTTCTTTCCTAATGGTACAGAACAAGAAGAAAAATGGAATGATTTCATATATACAAATTTTCTTTTCCTTGAGAATCTTTAGTATAAAGATTTCAGTGCTCTCTCATTCTTTCAGTATCTGAACTGACTCTAATCTAAGCTAGAAGTAAACTCTGATAAAGATGTTCTAAATGCTCTTTTACTCCTGTACTATAGCTGTGTATTTAGAAATCATGTTTTGTAAAAATCCTATATTTTTGAGCTCATAATTTTATGGTAAATTCATATTTGATCTTGTGCACCTAAATTAAGGTATTTTTCTCATCCGTTTTGTTTTATCTAACTATAGAAGTTTTATACTTTGTTTTTGTTCAGAGGCCAATTTTTCAAGGGTTGACTCTCAATGACATTGAAAAATCTCCTTTTACTAAATCCTAAAAGGGACATAAATATATTGATGTTGGGCCTAAGGCTTATTTTGAAGACAAATAGCCAGATATCTGAATCTTTGATTTCAATGTCCCACATGGCTATTAGATTTTATACCTGGAATTTCCAACTGTATAGGCCTGCTACATATTTAAATCATAATGTAAAAGTCTGATAGCCTCGATTTTTATTTCTAACAGATCAAATCTAATAGAGGTTTTAATAAACACCTGTAACATTGACTCCTACCTGTGGAGCTCCCCTTACAAAAAAGATAGAAAATCTTTGTTTCTTGTTCATTTTGTGTATCTGTCTATGTATGTATACAATATTGTTGTGTCTACATATGTGTTTGTGTTCCTCTATCATGTACATGGTATCAACATTGGCATATAGATAAATGAGCAATCAAAAATTTAAATTTAAATAAAAAATGGATCCAAATATCTTTTAGTGTATGTGATTTAAAAAGGAAGTTCAATTTAAATTAGGCAAACAGATGAGAGTAAAGATGTCTTTAAAATTACTAATGCACATGTTTTTCTAGGTGGTCAGACAATTAACAGAGTATTAGTTTCCTTAAAATATCTAAAATGTAACATGGATTGTTTCTAGGATTTCTCTTCAACAAGGAAGAGATAGCTACTACTGTTAACTGTACTTGGCTGATATCTTGATTTTTACCGTTAAAATGAATAAATTAGATTTAACATCAACATCAATGGGATTCATTATAAATGTGTTTGTTAGAGGATATATCTGATTAATTTACAAAGTTAAAAGTGCTAAAATATCAACTTTTATGAAAAAGAGTTTAAGATTGCTTTCTTTCTGGGTCTTCATTAAAAGCAAGACAATTGAGGGTTAAAATTCTACTTTCATGGACTACAAGGATTAAAAAAGAAAAAAGAAACCCTCAATAATGATAAAACATTGTTGTTTTATTTGGACCCAAGAAGCCTTCAGTATTCTGACTCAAATTTTAAGCCTTCTCAAGGATAACACTCCCACAATTCTGACTCTAGGAATAATGCCAACAAGGGGGGGGGGGCAGGGGAAGGAGACTCTGAACCAGCTGCAGTGGTTCCCACTCTACCATCTGCCCATATTCTTCACTATCCAAGATGAGGAAAATTTGTATGTGCAAGTTTATCTATTTTAAAGGTTCCTGCCTATCAGCCCTGGTTTTGGTGATTCTCTTGTCTGTTTTCTGTACCTGTTACTGGCCATTTAAGACATGGGCCATGTTACATTGATCTTAAAAGAATCTTGGCTGAATGGGCCACCTATAGACATGGTGAAGGAGATGCTGATCCATCTTGGATGATGGCACTAAAGAAGTTAAGAAGCTGCTCACAAGTACCCAAGAGAATGATGTTTCACTCTAACATTCTCTGGACTTTAAATGGTTTTCTGGATAATTATACAATCTTACAGTTAGAATTTGTCTGTCAAGGGTAAAGGATATAGAAGATTCTGTATGTGAAGATATTTATGCAGTTATATGATAAGGAGTCTGAACAGTCAAGAACTAAGTTGAAAGAACCAAAGGCACTGCCTCTGTTATACCAGGATAGAAGCTAAGAAGCTGCTCACCAAAAGAAAGTGTTACAAAAGAGTTAAGTCATTTCAACCCAGAGGTGGCCCTATTAGCACTGTGTCTTAGCCTGGCTCCACCCAACTGAAGACCACCTCACTGGGGCCTCCTTCATTAAATATTAATATGCCTAGTATAAGGAAAAGGCCCAAAAGGAGAATTTAGGCACAATTAATGTTGGTGAACTCAACTTAGAGTTGATGACATTATCATAAAGATAAGGGGGACAAGACAGGCTAAAAAATATCTTGTGCCCTAACCCATTGATTGCAATCTGGGAGAAAAGGATTACAGAACAGTTTTTGTATATACTATATTGTCTGATCCCTCTCCTGGGATGAAATTTGCTCTATAAATTAAATACATAGATAACATTCATAAGGATTGTTTCAGAATATAAATTTAAGAAAGGATCTTAAAATAACAGAGATAAAGGAAAGTTATAGGTATAGAAAAAATTTTTGATACAGAAATTTAAAAGGTAAAGGAAGTGTTCTTGATGAGAGAACATTTTGTTTTGTCTGATAAAATAATATTCTTGTGCTAAAACTCAAGATGAAAAAGAGGAGAAAACTAAGGATGTAAACAAGTTGTAGAACATTTAAGTTACACAAGATTTGTGGAGGGTGAATCTCAAAAAGTTTGTGTATGATTAAATTGGCTATAATTAGCACAATCAGTTGAAGTTATTTTTTTAAAGAGAGAGAGAGAAAGAGAGAGAGAGAGAGAGAGAGAGAGAGAGAGAGATTTAGTATTTATTTTTTAGTCTTCGGTGGACACAACATCTTTATTTTTATTTTTATGTGGTGCAGAGGATCGAATCCAGCACTCCGTGCATTCCAGGTGAGTGCAATACCGCTTGAGCCACATCCCCAGCCCAATGAAGTTATTTAATGTACTGATATAAACAAAAGTTTAATACTCTATGGGTTGAAGTAACAAAGATGTCTTAAAACATTAGTCTGCTCTTATCTATCAAGATAATTTCTTATGTCTGTTAAATTTTCTTATTTAGAGAAACTAGTCTTGAAGAAATTAGAATTTGAACAATTTTGGTTAAACAACTATTATTTTAGAGTATCACACTGCATTACAGGATTTAAATTTTTCTTTTAAAGCTAAACTTAGTTAACATAAAATATCAGTGTCATTGTGCTACTGTTACTGGCTTGTTTGTATTCTAAATGTATTTATGTCTTCTAAGTATACAAGTCTTTAAAACATAAAATCTAAAAGAACATTTTACCAAGCTGGTGTTCTTCAAACTAAAATTTAAAGGGTTGGGATCACAAAAATTTGTTTCTTAATTTATAGCTATTATACAAACTAAATATATTTTTACTCTTGTTCATTTCATTTTTTATTTTCCTTGTAAACCGTAACTGTTATTTGTTAGTGTCTTACAGAAGTATAATTCTAATATAACAATCTAAGTTAATTTGAGATAATAGGACAGATGGAGTGATCTAAGACTAACTTCCTGCACTAATGTTGACCCCAATCAAATAGAAGGAGTAAATAATTATAAAGTTATAGGCATTAAAGTTAAAACCCAGTCCTCTTACTTTAAGACTGGTGAAACTTCCTTGCTGTATGTTTGAGACCAAAGATTAGAGACTAACGTTAAGGAAATAAAAGGGGGGGGGGAGAGAGAGAGAGAGAGAGAGAGAGAGAGAGAGAGAGAGAACGCCAATAGCCAATAATTGGCTCTTTCCCTTTGAGTCAGCTTGAACCTAAGGAACAAGGGGACTTCTCGAAGGGCTTTATGACTCTGGGCTACATGATCTCCCAGTCAGGGGGCTCAATGAGACCCTGGAGAACAGAAAGCTAACAGTGCACATGCTGCAAAGAGGAAGGTCATTGGAGAAGGAGACATCCCTGATGATTCCAAGGGAAACACATGGTGAAGGAGCTGCTGATCCATCTTGGATGATGGCACTAAAGAAGCTAAGAAGCTGCTCACAAGTGCCCAAGAGTGACCCCTGAGGGAACTCAGCTGACTTTCAGCAATACATAGGACATGGTCAATTTGACCAGCTTGGTCTTAAACACCTAGCAAAACAGTTACTGTACCAAAGTACAGTCATACCTGGGCATTTAAAAGACTATCATTCTTTTTATGGAACTTAAGATGTACACTTGTGTTAGCCCCACAGCCCTGATATCCCCTAAATTCTGAGGCATGTTTCCTTTGTGAGGCTCATATTTACCCCTGCCTACCAAAAATTGGACTGACCTCTGTACCTTGGTCTTACTTATTCCTCAAATTGATGATTTACTTAACAACTAAAATTTGCCTATTCAATTTTATGATAATGGCACACACCAGACACAAGAGAGCCCTTCAGTGTATTCCGTTACTCTTAGGGATAGAGAAATCTGCCAAGATTGACACAGGAGCAATAGGATTAGGAATCTCTATTCACTATTATAAAAAATTATCAGAACAAGTTATTGAAGACATCCAACATTTTGCCAATGCAGTACTGATGTTACAAAATCAATTGATTTCCTGGCTTCTGATCTCCTTACTATAAAATGAGGTAGCCTCTGCCCCTACCTCAGGGAAGAATGCTGTTTCTATGTAAACCAATCAGGATTGGTAAGAGACAAGTTTAAACAGCTCCAGGACTTCCTGGAACAGTGAAGATGAGAACAATATGATTCCTGGTTGTCCTCATTGGAGGATCTAAAATGATGGACTTCCTGTGTACTCTCCCTCACATCCCTCTTAATATTCATCTTTTACATAATAAATTTCTTCCCTATATTCTTAATTTTGTACAGAGATAGCATCTTAGTAAGGTGACCCATTTAGCTCATACTTCATTGCAGGAACATATCAAAGCCATTCTCCTCCTGCATTCACAGTATGAGTTCCTAAAACCACAAAAAAAGGAAAAGGAACCCATGATGACCTCAAGTCTTCTTCCACACATACTCATCTTCAGCCTCAACCACCAGGTTCCTACAAGTGTTCAGGATACTCCACTGCACCATATCCTATCCTGGATTTCTGAAGACGGATAGGTTCCCTTATTTCACCTCTTTTCAGCAGGAAGTAGCCATGTGTGATATTGATTCCCCTATTTATAGTCCCCTTTCAGAGTCTATAATGAAGGATATGGAAAATAACTCTCAATGAGAAAAGGAGTATAATTGGTTCAGAACTTGTTGCCATTTTCCTTATCTTCAACTGTTCCCCTGAATGCCCAAGGACTTCCTCCAGCTGTAATTAACACATTTCCTGCTTAGACTCAGCCTGTATACACCCTATAAAATTCAGACCCATTTACTAGCAAGTTGCCATTTTCCCTCTTGAAAATGTGCCCCTCTGCTGCTTAATAAAGCACCACTGATTTGCGGAGGTCTGCCTCCATTTCTTTTCCTTTCTATACTCTCTTTCATTTGCTTTCATAACATATCATCTCCCTTCTGCTTAGGAAAAGGGACTGTGATCTATGTCCTTGTCTATAAATCAGGATTTGATCCACTCTTCACTATTAACAAGAAACCCCCAACATTTCAGTGGTATAAAAAATAAAAGCACATTGCTCTTGCACAGATGATTCCAATAGGTTGGATGGTGGGTATGGGCACCAGAGTCTCTGCTCCAGTCATTTTGGATTGTCCCATTTTTGCTTATCTAGTCACACAATAATGTTGCATAAAACCAACAGAAAAAAATTATATACATATATATATATGATTTATGTATATAATTTTCACTTTAGAGCCTATGAACCAGCAGTTTCTGCTGGGCTTGGCTGGGCAGTACATAGGGTACCATGTTGCTTTTCCTAATGTCCTAGTTTGAATGAAGTACCAGGGACACTGGGCTTCATCTATTTCGACTTTAAGCAGGGCTCAAGGTCACTGGAGAACAGCAAAGACAATAGCAGAAAGGAACAATAGCTTTTCCGAGTGCCTGTGGAAACATCAAGGCTGAGAGGGAGAAATGGACTTGGCTCTGTAGTAGACGACTGCACAGCCACAGAGCATAGGGGAAGGATGAAGCTTTGTGGGAAAAATTGGGACAGTGACTTGCTCTACCTTCTCTCCTTTTTGTTCTCTGGCTCATGGGAATAAGTTGGGTGAGGATGGAGGGAGGCATGTTTTCATGGGAAGATATGGATGTGGTGGAAACCTCGATTGAGGCTCTGGCTGAACCCAGTCATGGGGACCCACGTAACTGAGGGGAAGTAGGTCAGGCATGACTCTTCCTGTTTGTCCAGAAGATGCCATGGGACTGGCAAGTACACCAGATCTGCTATCCTTGGGAATCAGTCAGGACCAGCCTCTCTCTCAAATGCTCAGGGAGTTTAGAATTCCATAGATGCCTCAGGCCTGATTATGTCATCCTAGAAGCTTCTGACACAAGGGTGAGTTGGGTGGTGGATCAGTGCTCATTAGGTAAGCAAGGCTGTCCCTCTGAAACTCTCACTGGTTTCTCTGAACCTAGAGGTAGAGCTTCTGCTGTTCCAGGGAGTTCAGGTATCCCTTAGTCTGGTTCTGGTGACTCAAGAGAAGTTTGGAGGTCATTTCCCCCCTTGGCAGTGTCTCCTATTCATAGCTCACCTCCACTGAGACATCAGGCAAGATTTATCCTGCCCCATCCTGCCAAGAGACCTGTGCCACAGATTTATTTCACTTAAGTGTAGACTCTTCACCAAGTCATGGGATCATGCCAAATATAAGTAACTTGTTATACAAACCCCTGAAGCTGAACTCTGACCCCTCAATGCCATTCAAAATGCTGCTGGCATTGATGGTCAGCTGAAACACTCTGTGACAGCCTAACCACACCTTCAGGTCTGTCTCCTTTGTGCTTCTCTAAAACCTCAACAATCCACATGGTTGTTCCCTTCCTCCAGCCTTCCCCTGGTATTCACATCATGTGTCTGAGTTGTGATTTAGTTTTTTACTTAATGTTGGGTCCATCAGGACTTTCCCTTTGAATTGGAGGGGAGGCTGCCATGTAGGTTCTCCCCTTCTCTGCTGACAGCAACTCTCCTGGCCCAGTAAGACCAGTGCCTCTTGGACAACTCCCAGTGGGCACAGAGCTGGCACTCACATGAAGAAAGTCCACAGTGACTTGAGAGGTTCATTCAATAGGAGGGAATGAGTTTTACTGCTGCCAGATGGACATAGTCAAAGGCCAGAGCTACAAGGAGGCCAAGGAAGGCCCAGGATGGAAATGTTGTCATGGTAAAGTGATGAGGGAGTCCTGGGCTCTGAGGAAGGCCATCCAAAGATGCCAACCCCAACAATGGTTGAGGGCTTCCTGCAGGAACCAGATCCTCTGCCTCTGGAAACACATAGAAAGGACTTCAGCTTGGCCATGAGCTCTAACTTCTATCCTCACACCCCAAACCTAGTCAACTGCTCTAGATCACTCAGTAAGGAAGCTCCCATTCTGCTGGAGGCCTTTGGGTACCATATTCCCTTGGCCTGGAACATTCACTGTCTTTCTCACCATCCATACCTTGGTTCACTGGGCGCCACTGCTTTCAGGTGAGCAATGACTCTGTTTTAAAGTTCACTTCTGACCAGGGAGGAAGCCCTCAACTTGCTTGCATTGTGTTCTCCCTGGTATTTAGTCTGTTGCTCCTCACAGTGGGGTTCCCAAAACTGATGCTGCATTCCCTGAATGCCTGTTGAAAACAAGGGTGGACACAGACTATTATGTACCCAACACCTGTGTTTGTCCAGTGGGGATGGCATTGCTGGGTCGAGGGGTGATCTAAGAGAAGAAGGGAGATGAAGTAGACCCTCATACTACAGAACTCTACAAGATCAACAAGGAATTTTGCCATGAGTTCTGGTAGAAACTCTGCAAATCCAAAGATGCTTAGGCAGAAAACAAGGGGTATTGCTAGAATCTTGGAAAAGGATTAATGGGGACGCTGGCCACTGTATTCCAAGGCCTCTATTCAGCTGAAGAGGATGTTTTGGGATTTGATGTGGGTAGTGGTGGCACAACATGATGAATATACCATTGCCACAGGTTGTACACTCTAAGTCAGCTAATTTCATGTTATATTGTTATCATCTAAAAAATTTGAAGCAAAGAGAAGTGTTTAAATGTCCCTAAATCCATAAGGAGGACCTAAGGATTGGAGAGAGCAATGATGTTGAAGTTTTCTAAGAGATAACTGTTATGCATAGATCCAGTGGGCACTGCCACTTTGACCCCAGCATCCCAGGTCATGCAGGGGTCAGAGAGGAGAAGACATATATTGGAGGTAGAACTAGGATTTGAACCCAAGTCTGTTTGACTCCTAAATTCATATTTCCTCCAAAAGGTAGGCCTGCCCTCAGGGCAAACCTGGTAGTGGGGAGCCTGAGCATAACCAATTTGGGGACTACCTGCAGAATACAATGTTGCAAATCCAAATATGAATTCTTGGAAGGGGCCCTGTAAGGGAGGGAGGGACATGGAAGCTTAGGTTTTGTAGTTTCCCAGCAAATGAATTTCTTTCACTACAACTTAGATTTCATAAGCTTCCCCAAGGCTTTGA
Source organism: Marmota marmota marmota (assembly GCF_001458135.2). Taxonomy (NCBI): domain Eukaryota; kingdom Metazoa; phylum Chordata; class Mammalia; order Rodentia; family Sciuridae; genus Marmota; species Marmota marmota. Next base: position 166,521 of record NW_025999977.1, read on the forward strand.
GGCAGTTTGGTGGCCTCCTCCCTGAGGCCATGGCTTCCTGGATCCCTACATCCTACTCCATCCCATCCCCATATGGTACCATGAGGCATCCATGTCCTGCCTGCAGCTTCACATTCACTATACCTACACCAGGCCTCCTCAGAGAACTCCAGGCCTCAGTCTGTCCCACACTTTCCAACACAGAAATTGTGCCCTGTGGTGTTGCAGTCCCCAGGCCTCTTCTTTTGCACACGGCAGCTGTCTACTGTTGGGTGCCTGTCAGGTGATGTCAGCATTGCTGGGGGCTGAAAAGGACCCCTGCAGCCCCACAGCAGTGTCAAGAGCATTGCTCAGTGAGTGAATGAAGGAGAGGAGAGGCTGCAGAGGAGGTGAGTGTGGGGACTGCCGAGAATGAATCTTACCCAGACCGGTAAAGCTGGGCAGAGAGAAGCCCAGCTGGGAAGCACCTTGTTGCTGAGCCAGGGACCCTCATCTGTTGCCTGTGATGAGAGCCCGAGGTTAGTGGCACAGTACTCAGACTCCTGGGTGTGGGAGAGCACTGGGGTGGACCCCAGAGAGACCTGGGTGGGCTTTGTGAGAGATGTTGTGACCTGAGGTGCCAAGCGTCCTAGGGTAGGAGCCAGGCGCTGGTCCAGATCCTGATGACACTCACCCCACAAGTTCGTTTCCCAGTCTTCATGAAGGTGCATGGACTTGGGCTCCCTGCTTGGTCATAGCCCAGCACCTTGCCCTTGGGATTTCTGATTATGAAACATTCATGAATCTGCCAATGAGGTGGCCACCCATATTGGCTGCCCACAGGTGGGCAGACCCAGTCTCTCCTGAATGCCAGCTGGAGGCTGAGGGCTGACACTTCTCTGGACACTCTCAGCATTGGGAAAACCAGGGAGTAGACGGGTGCATGATTGAAGGACTCAGTGTTGAATGGAGTCCCACAATATTTTAGGGACCTGAAAGCACATTGTCCTGTGTGCTTGGCCTTTTGCCTTCCTGCCGACTAATACTTAGCACTAGAGAAAGTAGCCTTCACTGAAGCTGGACCTTGATGGGGGCTCAAAGTGCTGGGGAGAAGAGTTCTGATTTCATGAGGTGTCATGTACGAGTACCCATAAATTCAGAGAGCCCATAATATTGTAAGGAGGTTGGAGACTGTGAAGTCAGAATTTTTTGCTATGACTAAAATATCTGACAAGAACAATTTAGAGTAGATAAGAGTTATTTTGGCTCATGTTTTCAGATGGTCCAGAGAGTGGTCATCTGGTTCTAAGTTATCAATAAGATGGTGAAGGGTCATGACAGAGGTAAGGTGCTAAGCTCCAGGCAGCTGGATGCTAAACTCCAAGGGGTGGAATAAAGGCAAACCCCTCTAGGGCATGCCTTCAGTGACCTACTTCCTATTACTAGGTCCCACCTCCCAGAAGTTCAATCAGCTATTAATGGTTTAGTCCACTGATAATTCCAGAGAGCCCATAATATTGTAAGGAGGTTGGAGACTGTGAAGTCAGAATTTTTTGCTATGACTAAAATATCTGACAAGAACAATTTAGAGTAGATAAGAGTTATTTTGGCTCATGTTTTCAGATGGTCCAGAGAGTGGTCATCTGGTTCTAAGTTATCAATAAGATGGTGAAGGGTCATGACAGAGGTAAGGTGCTAAGCTCCAGGCAGCTGGATGCTAAACTCCAAGGGGTGGAATAAAGGCAAACCCCTCTAGGGCATGCCTTCAGTGACCTACTTCCTATTACTAGGTCCCACCTCCCAGAAGTTCAATCAGCTATTAATTGTTTAGTCCACTGATAATTCCAGAGACCTCATGAACCTAAAGTCTTACTCCAAACCTTGCTGTACTGGGGACTATGTTTTCCACACATGAGCTTTTGGGGAACATTCCAGATTTAAACTTCACTATCTGCCACCCCCCACCCCCAAAGGCTCCATTTAATGGACTAATCCATTGATAGATGAATGGACTACTGGGAGGTGGATCCTAGATGGAGGAAGTAGGTCACTGGGGGCGTGGTGGGAAGGGGTTTTATTCGCCCAGGCCAATCTTCTGTCCCTGTCTCTCTTCCTGACCCTCTATCAGTTTCCCGACTGCTTTGAATTCATCAGCATTCCTCTGCCACGAACTTCTACCTTGATGTTTCTCCCTGGAGCCAGCTGACAAAGGACTGAACCTTAAAACTGTAAGCCAAAATAAATCTTTCCTTATCTAGTTGTTGTCAGGTATTTTGGTTACAAAATGAAAAACTGACTCACACAGAGGGGTGGTGAGGACTGTATATATCAGGGCTTTTTTAAAAAAATATTTTTTAGTTATAGCTGGACCCAATTTTATGGTATTCATTTATTTTTGTGATGCTGAGGATTGAACCCAGGGTCTTACATGTGCTAGACCAGTTCTGTATCGCTGAGCCACAACCCCAGCTCTCTATCAGTACTTTATATAAATCATTCTATTAAATTTCAAAACAACCATAGAAGGCTGGGTTCCAAGCAGGTGTTTCTGATCCTACAACTCCTCCCAGTGGTGGTGGCCTGCTTCTTTTTGGGCCAAGGTAAAGACACACACTTGAGCTGTCTCCTAAGATCTATGGAGGCCAGAGATACCCACATGGATTCTGCTCTCTCTTCCAGGGCTGAAGGGAAGGCGTGCGTGAAGGTTTATCTGTTACTTGTGGAAACTGCAGACACAAGAAGTCTCCCCATGGCAACTCATCACATCCGCAAATACCAGGAGACTGACCACAAAAGGGTCCTGGACTTGTTTTCCAAAGGGATGATCGAACATGTCCCTGCCACCTTTCGCCACATGCTGAAGTTGCCACAAACATTCCTGCTCTTACTTGGGGTGCCTGTCACCCTACTCCTGGCCTCTGGCTCTTGGCTCCTGGCTCTTGTATCCGATGTCACCCTCCTTGTTTTCCTATGGATGCTGGCCAGACACCCTTGGAGGCAGTACGTAGTCGAGTGTTTGCAGACAGACCTTGCTGACGTCACCAAATCCTACCTGAGGGCCCGTGATTCCTGCTTCTGGGTGGCTGAGTCTGGGGGCCAGGTGGCAGGCATAGTGGGTGCTCTGCCAGTGAAGGATGCCCACCCAGGGAGGAAGCAACTGCAGCTGTTTCACCTCTCTGTGGCCTTGGAGCACCGAGGTGAAGGACTAGGGAAAGCCCTGGTCATGACTGTCCTCCAGTTTGCGAGGACTCAGGGCTACAGTGAGGTTGTCCTTGATACTACCATTGTACAGGAGGCTGCTCTGACCCTCTACCTGCGCATGGGCTTCCAGAAGACAGGAGAGTACTTCTTTGACAAGGTCTTTAGACTACTGGGCATTTATACAATTCATTTAACTTACTTCTTCCCATCTGCGCAGGAGGGAAGCCTGTGAGCTATTGTCTTGTGTATCAGTCAGGATCTGATTGACAATTCTGTAGCTTCTATTCCATTCAGTGCTTCTAGGTGACCATGATTCAGGTGTCTAGCACCATAGTAATGCTGTATTAATAAAAAGCCAAACAATACTGCGCACACACATTGCTTATAAGTCTGTTGGCCAGTCGTTGTTCCTGGTCTGTGCTGAGCAGCTCTCTGGGTCTCAGGATACCTGTGGAGATATCCTGAATTGACTGCAGTGCCCATGACATGTATGTCATCTTGTCCCAGCAGGCCAGTTCAGGCAGGGTTCAAAGTCACTGAAGAGCAGCAAATGAAAAATGGGAAAGGAACAAAGACTTCTCCATTGCCACACAGGTATTGGTTGTGGAAACATCTAGACCGGGGAGAAATGGAGCTGGCTCAGAAATGGAGGAGCTTCAGAGTCCAGAGCAGAGGGGCACGAAGTGGCTCTATGGGAAGAATTGGGCAGCAATGCACTCACTGTAGTGCCCTGTCCCTGAAGAGGGGTGGGAAGGTGGCTGTGGATGGAGGGGGATATTTCCATGGGGAGACCTGGGTATGGTGCAGTCCTCCTGGTGCTTCCAGGGCCCAATCCCATGGGCTAGGCTCACTGAGGGGAGGTTGTGGGTGGAGCCCTCTTGTGGGTCCTGGAGGAGGACGTGGACAGGTGGGTGTCCCAAAATTATCCTGGATTAGCACTCAGCCTGGTCCCAGACTCTGTCCCAGGTGTTCACAAACTCCAGATTTGAGCCTCAGGAAAGATTCCCTGCTGTAGATGGGAGAGTGGGACATGAGTCAGTATTGATGTTCACAGGACTGTCACCTTTTCCCAGCTGCTTGAGCTGTGACTCTGGCATGTTCCTGGGGTTCTGGAGCCACATACTTGGTCTCCCTCACCAAGAGGCAGAGCTCCTGACCAGAGAGTCCACGTGATACTGATCCATAAATTTCACCCCTTAGGCAGTGTTAGGGGGTCTTTCTTACCTTAGTTTCTACTTCTCAGCATTGTGGGGACACCTGGGCCACAGTTTGTGCAGTTTTGGGATTCAGCCTTGGCCTTCGCCCATTTCACCTGCATGGAAACCCTTAACCACGCTCATGGGATTTGTCCAAACTTGAGAGAAAAGTTGTCTAGGACCAAAGGCCTCAACCTCCTGTCACGATTTTCTCCTGCCCTTGGCCTTGATAACCAAACCTAGTAGCCTTGACCGGCCCATCCTGTTCCTTCAGGCTGCCTCATTTGGGCCTTGATGAAATCAACAATGTATGCACCTGTTCTTCTGACCCTCCCCACTTTTGTCATCCTGCCATTCACATCAGGTGTCTCTTGTCTCCTGAGCTGTGTTCTCAACTTCTCACTTAAAGTGGTCCCACAAGGCAGGCCCTATGTGACAGGGAGGAGGCCCTGCAGGCTCTCCCTGCTCTGGTGCCATCAGCTCTTCTTGCCCAACGAGGTTCAATGCCTTAAAGAGCAGTTCCCAGTGGCAGAGGACTGGGAAACAAAAGAAGAGGTCCTCAGTGGTCCCTGTGCTTTGAAATTTCTTTCAATAGCAGGGAAACCCTGTACTCATCCCAGGCAGAGATGGTCACACCCTGCTAGGGCTTAAAGGCCAGAGGGACAGGAGGCCAAGGAAGGTGCCAGGATTGAAGTACTGTGATGATAAGGTGATGGAGAGTCCAGGGTACTGGGGAAGGCCGTCCCAACAATGTGGAGGCTTCCCTAGGGGCTGAGAGATTCAGAGCCTAGAGTCAGCTTGCCTTCCTCTTTCCCTGTCCCTGACCTCAGTTCCCAAACAGCCAACTGCTCTGGTTAGCTCCAAAAGGAAGCTCTCATTCTGCTAGAGGTCTTTGAGCATTGTTCCCTGGCCTGGAACATTCTTAACTCTTCACACACCCATACCTCTGTTTGCTCAGTACCGCTGCTTTCAGGCAATGGACAGGGTTGATTGTCTTGGAAAGGTAATTCTGACCAGGGAGGAAGCCCTTTACCTGTTTGCATTCTGGCCCTCCTTGCTCCTAAAGGTGGTATCCCCAAACCAGCTTCCCTGTTCCCTGGATGCCTGTTGAAAACAAGAGTAGACAAAAGTCCCTCACGTCCTCAGAACCTGTGATTGTGCATTGGAGAGGCTCTTCTTGGTCAGAAGTGGGCTGAGGGGAATAGGGAGATGGAGCAGAGCCTCAGTGGGGCACTCTACGGGATAAGCAGGAAATACTGCCACAGGTCTGAGAGAAATGTACAAATCCAAAAGAGGTTTTGCAGTCAGCTTAGGGTGTGGCTAGCATTATGGAGAAGGGACAATGGGAAGCAATGGCTGCTGGAGCATTAGGACCCTCTTGGACTGATGGGAATGTTTTGGGATTTGATAAAGATGGTGGTGGTAGAAAATCAGGAATATTAACAAATCTTGGAAACTTTTATACTCTTACATGACTTAATTTTATTAGACTTCATCCAAAATAGTAAAAGAGTTTGGATGAGTCAAGACTCTCAAGGAGCAGATAACAGTTAGAGGGAGCAATGATGTTAAGGGGTTTTCTTAGGGAGAGGGTGGCTGTTGTGCCTAGTGTCAGTGGGTGCTGCCACTTTGACCCCAGATTCACATGTTAGGCAAAGGAGTCAGAAAGGTGAAGACAGACTAGATGTGGAACTAGGATTTGAACCCTTGTCTGTTTGACTCCAAAATCCATAATTCCATCCATAGGCAGGCCTGCCTTTACAGCCAATCTGGTTGTGGGGAACCTAAAGAATACACATTTACAGCCTACCTGTGGGACAAAACATTGCAACTCCAAATAGGAAATCTGGGAAAAGCCTTTGCAAGGGAAGAAGGGATTTTGAAGATTAAGCTTAGCAGTTTCACTCTAAATTTGTCTCCTCCCAGTGTCTGTGCTACTTGGAATACTGAAGCTGCCTGTTGTTGAATCATTTAGCACACATTCACTGAGCACCTCCTAGAGGCCAGGTTTGTTCTGGGAACTTAAGATACATCAGTAAACCCAAAATAAAATGTTCCCTGCTTGGTAGCACTTACTAAATAATAGAAGAGAAAATACATACCCATAGCATTTTGAGTGTGCTGGATGATAATGAGCAAACCTGGAATTAGGGGCGAGGATGGGAGTGGGCAGGTGGCTAGGGGTGAATTGCAGTTCTTAGTAGGGTGTTTTAAGTATGAAAAGTTGAGAAGGGGCCTTGCATAAGGGCTGTGGTGGGATAACCAGTACCCCCTCTAGAGGGTCAACTTGTAGGGGATTCTGGGGAGTCCATGCAGGCAGGTGACCACTGGCTCAGTAGATTGTTGTAAAGGTCTTGGGCAAGAATATCCAGGGAAAAGATGAGTCTCAGCATGAGCAACCTCTGGGGAGGTCTGGTCTTCCCTCCACAGCAGGACCACACCTCTGTGTGGCAAGAAGCCTTGTCGCTGATGTGCAACCACAGCAAGAACTGTGCAGCCCAGGGCTGGCTGAGGGGGGCAATGACCCCAGGCAGGGTGCTGCCCAGTGCTGTTGGATGGATACTGAGTGGAGAGGGGCTGAGATGCTGAGGTTACATGGGCAGAGGAGCTGAGGGCAGGCAGGGCCTAGGGCATGGACATCAGGGGAGGGGTTGCATCCAGAGCTGAAGTGCAGACCAGCTCAGCCTGAGAACCCAGGCCAGGCCCACCTCCTTTGTAGGGGCCCATTGATGGTTCCAGCTGTAGGTGGTCACATACACCAGAGCTTTGGCAGAACTCAGGCCCCTGTTTCTTCAGAGGCCTGAGTGGGTCCTCGGGGTGCCTGCCCAGCTGGAGTTTGCAAGGATGCATCTGGGAAACAGAAGCAGGCACAGATAGGCCACCTGGTCTGAGTAGTGAGGGCTGATCGGAGAACCATTACTCAGCAATGGCTTGAACCTGCCATTGGTCCTCTGCCTGGCCAGTATTCTGTCTTGTTCCTAAGCAGGGTTTGGCTGGGTGAAAGGCCTGTGTGTGAGGGGAAGTAAAAACATAACCCCAAAGCTTTAACCACAAGTGTCTGAGCAGTTTAGTGGCCTCTACCATGAAGCCCTTGCTTCTTAGGATCTTCCCTATCCATGACATCCCTATCTCCATCTGGTTCCTAAAGCAAGACTTCATATTTTTCCTCTCATTCACTTGAACCCCCACCAAGGGAAGTTCCCAAGCCCAAAGTCCCACAACTCTGCAAAGGAACACAGACACTGGAATTGCAGTCCCCAAGCCTACTCTCTTGGGATGCCAAACACCCATGAATCCCTTCTGGAAAGCACCCCTGAGTAGCCGGTGATGGCCTGCTATGGTCACTTTTGGTGCTGAACGGTGCAGGCTGGCCCTGAGCAAAGGGTACCTGGTACTGCCCAGGAGAGTCCAGAATGAAAGTGCTCTTTCCTGGCATGCACAAGGCACCTCAGAAAAAGTAACAGAAAAAAAGAAATGAGAGTGTTCCAGGTTCCTCTTCCCAAATATTGTGGAGCCTCAGGAAGGCTCTAAAAGCTTCTGCTATGGCTGAATTAGATGCCAGAAGGAAGGGATTGGGTGTTCTAATGCTGTTCCCTGCTGGGGAACTCCCAGAGCAAGTCCTCTAGCTGTAGAATTGCAAATCAAATCTCCTCCCAGCACACAGAGCTCTCTGCTGGGGCAGCACAGAAAGAAAGCTCTTTCCTCATGGAGAAACCTTAGACCTCTGTGATGCTCATCAAGGGAGAAAATGAGCAGTTGTCCTGTAACACAGCCAGCAGATACCCCAACTCCACGCTGTGCCCATAAACACTAACGAGTACTCCAGTAGAGGACTCGCCAGCAATCATCTGTGTTCATCTAGGGCACCTGCTTCTCTGTTTGCCAAGTGGGTTTACGCAAAGAGAAAGGGATTTCAATCTTCATGATTTGCCACTTAGAGCCAAGTTAGCCTCCTCCCTCCTCCAGAGACTGGGAGGCAGGGCCCTGTGTCCTTTGATGATTCCTCTTTGAAGAAGGTGCCCAGATCCCTGAGAGGATGATGTGGGTGTAAAGCTGGCAAAAGGCTGACTAGCTGTTGAGGTTTGCACATGTCTCAGAGGGACAGAGGGAACTTTACAAGGCTATTTTTTAAAGACAATGCTCTATGACGAGGGAGAGAGGGAGAGGGGTGTGTGTGTGTGTGTGTGTGTGTGTGTGTGTTTATGTTTTGGGGTACATGCGTGTGTTTCTTTGGTGCTGATGCTTGAACACCTCACCTTGTGGTTGCTAAATGGGAGCTCTATAGTGAGCTGCCTTCCAGCTTCCTTTCCTTTTTTTTTAATCCAGTGAGATTGCAGCATCCTTGTTTTCATTTTCCTTGGCTTTTACCCTGGCTCTGAGGGCAGTGGCCTGTGACTCCTGGACCTAGACACCACTGCCTTGCAGCCAAAGTCAACAAAGGGATGATGTCACTCTTTCTTAACACCTCATGGCAGCATCAACAACAAAATCAACTTGCTGAGCATTGTGTAGGATGGTTCTGTGTGTTCCTTCCTAAAAGACCCTGAGGGGAGGCAAAGAGGAAGCACAGGGGACTGAAATGGAGCTCATTATATTCCATACATGTATGATTATACAAAAACAAACCCCACTGGGCTTGGGTTGGAGCTCAGTGGTAGACACCTTCCTAGCACATGTGAGTCTTTGAGTTGGATCCTCAGAACCACATAAAAAGAAAATAAATAAAATAAAGGTATTGTATCCATCCATCACTAAGAATATTTAAAAAAATGAATCCCACTATTATGTCTAACTATAATCCACTAAAAACACTTTAAAAAAAAGATTCTGAGGAAGTAAATGTTATACTAGATAACTCCCAGGGCTGGGTTGTTCCCTTGCCCTCTTCCCTTACATAGGCTTCATTGACAGCCACTCACTGCCACAAGCAAGATCTTGATTATAACAGTTTGCATCTAGGCCACACACATGCCCCTTATTGATTCACACTGACATGACCTGCAGCAAATGCCCACTTCCAGCCAGCTTCCCAGGAGGCTCTGAACTTCAATTGTGAAGTCTTTCAACTGGAAAATATTTCACAAATGATCAGGTTCGACAGTTTGGCCTTCTTGGCTCACAGACACATTTGACGAGGTGGCCTCAATAATGAACCCACAAAGTTGGCTCAGCCAAACCAGCATTAGCATCAGGAAAAGAAATTCTGCCTTGAAGTGAGATGGCCCACAGCTTCCTTAAAGCATCAACCATGAAGCTGGAGCCTCAGGAGAATCTGCCCCTGTATTGTTCTTGAGGCTGCCCTCCAATCAAATGCAGGACCTTTGCAATCTCCTACTGCACATGGGAATGCCCACACTGCTAATAGCTGCCCCGCCTTCACCCCAAACCTGCACCTGTCTACATCTCCCTGTCTCCTTCAACTAGCTGAGAAAGGAATTTATACACATGGCACCAGGGGAGCAAGGTCAGCCAAGGTCTGAGCAGGTATGCTGTTTGTGCAACTTTGGGGACCTTGGGAAGCTCCCAATCTTATAATTCGGTGGCGGGGGGAAGCGGGGTCCCTTGGATTTTGGCTGTAACCTCCCACCCAGAGCACTGAAGCTAAGGGTTGGACTGAAAGGAGGAAAGAATGACAAACACTGCAATCTGTTCTCTTTGCACAAAATGTGAATGTGCTTAATGTCTCTGAACTGGGAAACTAAAAATGCTAACAATGGCAAATTGAATGCTGCCTACATTTTACACTGATCAGAAGAGGAACTGATTTTCACAGCTTAATGACCCCCACATCTCACTGTGGATGCTGTTGTCATAATCTAAGCTGCCAACTGTAAATGACCATGCATATAGGGAGACTGGGAACATGGACAGTCCCTAAACCTCTTGTCTTCCACTTTGACTTAGGTTTCTGACTGGTTGATATCACAGACTCTCACTAGAAGCACTCACTGCACCCTGGAATCTTCTGCTCTGCTCTTCTGAGTCTTAAATTTTGGCTTAGTATATAAGTACTTAAAGTCTAAGTGTTTAAAAGGTACTGAAAAGAATGTAACCAGGAGCCATACACTCACTGTCCCCATGGAAATTGTTCACCTCCAGTTCTGATCACAAGTCAAACACCTAGAAAATCAATAGCTTCCACTGGGGGCCCTTGGTCCCAGCTGAGAGCCCCAGCACCTACTTTTCCATGAGGTTGTGGCAGGCAACACCCACAGGCAACTACTAATCTTTTTTCTATGTCTGCCTACTGCCTAGTGTCCTCTTAGACCCTCTTGCTATAATCCTGGTGGTCATTTATCACCCCTTCCTCCTGCTCATCCCAATTTGAATCACTCTGTGTCCTGCCATATCTGTGCCCCCCCCAAAAAAATGTACTTCCAAGTGGCCCAGGTCTCACTGTCTTGTTCACATCAATGTGGTCTAAGCCACCACTATGTCTTCTGGGCCTCTGTGGGCCCAGATGGCTCCTTAGATAACACCAACCAAACCTCCTCATTCACACCACACAGATGGAGGGTAGCGGGCAAAGCAAGGCTTCAAGCAAGTTAGAAACAAGCACCTCTCCTTGGCCAAACTCAGGTCTAAATCTGGGCTCTGGACTTGGCAATATAGGCATGCTGGATTTAGTTCACACTATTCAAAAATCAAAGGCTTTGGGATTTTGTGAGCAACTTGCACTCCTGTACCTGGGGGCCTGTTTCTATCTCAGAGGCTGCACTTGATTCTTATGGGAATATGCTACCATTTCTACCTCTCTGGATATATTCTCCTCATACAACCCANGGGGGGAAGATGCTACTACTTCTACTTCTCTGGATATATTCTCCACATACAACCCAAGAGAAACATACTCCAGCACACACACAAGGCACAAGGGATGGGTCATTTTGTTCCCAAGCTAAGAGCATATATGGCTGGATCCTCCTGAAGTAGAGTTCATGCTGCATCAGCTGTGTGTGGGCCTGCATGCCCAGGTCCCTGTGGCTCTCAGCCACTTTCTCCTTGTCAGGCAGGTCTCCATGTCTCCCTGAGAGCTTTGCCTTTGTTTTGCCTCAGGACTTCACCTCTGTACCCTCAGTTTGAGAACCTCCAGTCTTGGTCTGTGCACCCACTTGCTTTGGGCTATGACCCAAGATTCTTTCTTGAGAACCTGCATTATCCTCTTTCCCACAGACCACCCATATGCCTCCACCTCCCAGTCCTTGTCACAGCTGTGAGGCCACAGCTGTCCCCCAAACCCAGGCTCTTGAGGTATGTCTTCAATATAAGAGCCCACAGTAGCCACGTCTCTGCTCATCCTGGGTCCCCTTTGGCCCCTGCCCACAATAAACATGAGTGAAATACCACTAACCACGACTGGCTTCTAATGTCATCCTGCTCAGGAAGCCATGGGAGGAGAATGCCTGGGATGTGAGTGGTCTGCAAGGTTAAGGCGCATGGCACTGTTTGTGCTTAGTTCAGATGTTTCCCTTCCATAGAGGAGAGAAAGTTTCATGGAGAAAGGAGTTTATGCTTTGGATTTGCATTTGCATGTCTTAGGGAGGTACATCCTGAGCTAAAATATGCAGGAAGTCTGCTGACTCCAGCCCTGAGCAAACACCACAGTATGTGCTCATGGCCAGGAGCCTGTCAGCTGAATGTGGTCAGTACTGCTGTCTGCTTTGCAGGGACACCTGTAGAGCAGCAGCTGCAGCAGGAGCTTTGCAGAATGAAGGAAGGAAGAAGAGGAGGGGCCAGGGAGGTGAGTGTGGGAACTGCCAAGGGTGGATTTTACCTGGACGAGGAAAACATGAGCAGGGAGAAGCCCAGCTGTGAAGCACCTTGTTGCTGAGCCAGGGGTCGTGCACTGTTGCCTGTCCCGAGTGAGCCCAGGGTGAGAGGCACAGAATCCAGAGTAGGGATCATAGTTGATCTCTGAGAGGGTTAATGTACTGGATGAGAGATGCTGTGGCTTAGCAAATAGACAGTGTGTGGTAAGTGTCCCACAAGGGGTAGCACACTCAGCCATTCCAGATCCTTTTTCCCCAGCTGATCTTTTAATTATGGCTAACAAAAGTGAATGGACTTGGACTACCTTCTCCATCACAACCCAGATCCATCATCTTGGAGTTTATAATTAACCATGTCCAGAATCCAACCAATAGGATGGGTATCTAGGCCTATTTCCAGAAGTAGGGGTGGTGCTAGACATTGTCTCCAGAATGCCAGACACAGTCTGAGGACTGAGTCTGCCCTGGACCCTCGTGTCTCTGTGGTAGCAGGTGAGAGAACATGGGTCAAGGTCAGGGCTCTCTGCTGGGCCTTGTCCCAACCCTAGGACAGGATCTAAAGGCCAGGCTCTTTCAGGTGCTCAGTCCTGTTCTTTTTCAGCAGCCCAAACCTTTACAATCAGTCAGGAGGCTTTGCATTGTACTTAGAAATACAGGATTCCTTCAATATGGATCCTGGAGAATGTCCAAAGGGCAGGGAGAATGCAGTTTCACTGTCACAGGAAGACATCCTCACGTACCAAGAGTTCAAAAAGCTTATAATGAGGCAATGATGGTGGAGGGGAAGGGACTGGATACATGGCAGCTTTATTTAAGATATTCCACTGAATCTTCAGAATAACCCTAGAAGGCAGTATTGTTTTCCCCATTCTGTTGATGGAGACACACAGGCTCGGAGAGCTTTAGGGACATATATAATGCCCTACAGCTAGAGAGGGAAAACACAAGGTTCCAATCAGGTATCATGAGGCACACCCTTGGCAGGATCTCCATTGTGGGAGGCCATCCTCGCACGTAATTTGAGTTACCTCCCTGGCTGGGTGAGAGGCGCTTAAACACAGCTGTGTCAGAGCTATTCCCCACCCTTTTCCAGGCTTTGTGAAGAGGCGTGCCTGGACACTGCCATGAAGACCCAATCGTTGCCCCTGACCTTGGGATACTGTCCCCCTTAAACTTCATTGGATGGGATTTTCCCTGGAATTTTTTGTTCCCCAATAAAAGCCCACTCCCTGGCATGTTCTCTCTCTCTCTCTCTCGCTAGTCTGTTCTGTAAACCTCGCTACCGCATTAGGTGGCTGGAGGCGGGAGCTAGGAGAAGCTGTCCTGGAGCTGGTAGTAAAGGTAATAAGAGTCTTGATTCTTTAAATTAAAACTCCCTAGCAATTACTCATGAATTGAACCTTCTTTCATGAAGCCAGCTCTGGTCGCCTGGCAGACTCCATGATCCCTGGGAGACCTGGTGCCCTGGGGACACTCACGTGGCTTCCTGTTTCTTTTCCAGGGTTGCCAGGAAGGTGTGCGGGCAGGTCTAGCTGCCTCTCCTGGACCTTGATATTGCAGATACAGAAGTCTCCCCATGGCTCCTTATCAAATCTGCAAATACCAGGAGAGTGACAACAAAAGTGTCCTGCCTTTGTTCTACAATGGGTTGGCTGACCACATCCCTGTCATCTCCCACTACATACTGATGCTGCCCCAAATCCTCCTGCTTTTACTTGGGGTGCCCCTATTCCTGGTCACTGGCTTCTTGTTCCTGACCATCTTGTCTACCTTTATCCTCCTCATGTCCCTGAGGCTCCTTGCTATATACCTCTGGAAGTCTCATGTGGCCCTGTGTTGGTGCACAGACCTGGCTGACATCACCAAATCCTCCATGAGTAAGTGTGGCTCCTGCTAGGTGGCTGAGTCTGAGGGGCAGGTGGTGGACATAGTGGAGGCTCCTCCAGTAGCAGACCCCGACTTAGGTAAGAAGCAATTGTGGATCTTCACCTCTCAGTGGCCGTGGAAACCACAGAAAGGGGATCACAAAAGCCCTTGTTAGGACTTTCCTCCGGTTTGTCTCATTCAGCACTACAATGAAGTTGTTTTTCAGACTACTGGTACAATATAGTGTAGAGATCCTTTGCCAGAATATGGGCTTCCAGAAGACAGGCCCATCTATTTTTGGGAAGATTTGGAAGATATCAGGTATTCCTAATTTCATTTAATGTGTGATCTCCCTTCTGCCTGTGGTCTGTTTCCTTCTGTAACAGACAGGATCTGATACATGCTTCAGTAGTAACAATCGACCCCTGACATTTGGCTGACCACATTCCTGCTGACCACATCAGTTTAGTCATCTAAACTCTGACCCCTCAATGCCATTCTAAGTGCTTCTGGCATTGATGGCCACCCCACCTTCAGGTCTGTCTCCTTAGTGCTTCTCTAAAACCTCAACTATCCACACAGTTGTTCCCCTCCTCCAACCTTCCCCTGCTATTCCCATCAGGTGTCTGCTATCCCCTGGTATAAACAATAAAGCTTATTGCTCTTGCACATATGATTCCAATAGGACTGTGCTCAAGACTCCAATAGGACTCTTGCACATATTATTCCAATGATCCCTGCTCTGGATTCTGAGACTCTCACCCTGGGCTCCCTTGAGACAGGCAACAGTGCACGTCCCCTGGCTCAGCAATAATGCGCTTCACAGCTGGGCTCCTCCCTGCTCATGTTTTCCTCGTCCAGGTAAAATCTATCCTTGGCAGTCCCCACACTCACCTCCCTGGCCCCTCCTCTTCTTCATTCATTCAGCAAAGCTCCTGCTGCAGCTGCTGCTCTACAGGTGTCCCTGCAAAGCAGACAGCAGTACTGACCACATTCAGCTGACAGGCTCCTGGCCATGAGCACATACTGTGGTGTTTGCTCAGGGCTGGAGTCAGCAGACTTCCTGAATATTTTAGCTCAGGATGTACCTCCCTAAGACATGCAAATGCAAATCCAAAGCATAAACTCCTTTCTCCATGCAACTTTCTCTCGTCTTTGGAAGATAAACACCCAAATCAAGCACAAACAGTGCCATGAGCCTTAACCTTGCAGACCACTCACATCCCAGGCATTCTCCTCCCATGGCTTCCTGAGCAGGATGACATTAGAAGCCAGCCTGGGTTAGTGGTATTTCACCCATGTTTAATGTGGGCCAGCGGCTAAAGGGGACCTGGGATGAGCAGGGATGTGGCTACTGCGGGCTGTTATATTGAAGACGCACCTCAGTGTGTGGGTTCTGGGAGACAGGTGTGGCCTCACAGCTGTGACAAGGACTAGGAGGTGGAGGCAGATGAGTGGTCTGTGGGACAGAGGATAATACAGCTTCTCAAGGAAGAATCTTGGGTCAATCCTATCAAGTGGGCCTGCACAGACAAGAGTAGAGGTTCTCAAACTGAGGGCACAGAGGTGAGGTCCTGAGGCAAAACATAGGCAAAGCTCTCAGGGAGACATGGAGACCTGCCCACCCAGTAGAGAGTGGCTGAGGGCCACAGTGACCTGGGCATGCAGGCCCACACACAGGTGATGCAGCATGGACTCTACTTCAGGAGGATTCAGCCATATGTATGCTCTTAGCTTGGGAGCAAAATGATCCATCCACATGTGCCTTGTGTGTGTGCTGGAGTGTGTTTCTCTTGGGTTGTATGAGGAGAATATATCCAGAGAGGTAGAAATGGTAGCATATTCCCATAAGAATCAAGTGCAGCCTCTGAGATAGAAACAGGCCCCCAGGTACAGGAGTGCAAGTTGCTCACAAAATCCCAAAGCCTTTGATTTTTGAATAGTGTGAACTAAATCCAGCATGCCTATATTGCCAAGTCCAGAGCCCAGATTTAGACCTGAGTTTGGCCAAGGAGAGGTGCTTGTTTCTAACTTGCTTGAAGCCTTGCTTTGCCCGCTACCCTCCATCTGTGTGGTGTGAATGAGGAGGTTTGGTTGGTGTTATCTAAGGAGCCATCTGGGCCCACAGAGGCCCAGAAGACATAGTGGTGGCTTAGACCACATTGATGTGAACAAGACAGTGAGACCTGGGCCACTTGGAAGTACATTTTTTTGGGGGGGGCACAGATATGGCAGGACACAGAGTGATTCAAATTGGGATGAGCAGGAGGAAGGGGTGATAAATGACCACCAGGATTATAGCAAGAGGGTCTAAGAGGACACTAGGCAGTAGGCAGACATAGAAAAAAGATTAGTAGTTGCCTGTGGGTGTTGCCTGCCACAACCTCATGGAAAAGTAGGTGCTGGGGCTCTCAGCTGGGACCAAGGGCCCCCAGTGGAAGCTATTGATTTTCTAGGTGTTTGACTTGTGATCAGAACTGGAGGTGAACAATTTCCATGGGGACAGTGAGTGTATGGCTCCTGGTTACATTCTTTTCAGTACCTTTTAAACACTTAGACTTTAAGTACTTATATACTAAGCCAAAATTTAAGACTCAGAAGAGCAGAGCAGAAGATTCCAGGGTGCAGTGAGTGCTTCTAGTGAGAGTCTGTGATATCAACCAGTCAGAAACCTAAGTCAAAGTGGAAGACAAGAGGTTTAGGGACTGTCCATGTTCCCAGTCTCCCTATATGCATGGTCATTTACAGTTGGCAGCTTAGATTATGACAACAGCATCCACAGTGAGATGTGGGGGTCATTAAGCTGTGAAAATCAGTTCCTCTTCTGATCAGTGTAAAATGTAGGCAGCATTCAATTTGCCATTGTTAGCATTTTTAGTTTCCCAGTTCAGAGACATTAAGCACATTCACATTTTGTGCAAAGAGAACAGATTGCAGTGTTTGTCATTCTTTCCTCCTTTCAGTCCAACCCTTAGCTTCAGTGCTCTGGGTGGGAGGTTACAGCCAAAATCCAAGGGACCCCGCTTCCCCCCGCCACCGAATTATAAGATTGGGAGCTTCCCAAGGTCCCCAAAGTTGCACAAACAGCATACCTGCTCAGACCTTGGCTGACCTTGCTCCCCTGGTGCCATGTGTATAAATTCCTTTCTCAGCTAGTTGAAGGAGACAGGGAGATGTAGACAGGTGCAGGTTTGGGGTGAAGGCGGGGCAGCTATTAGCAGTGTGGGCATTCCCATGTGCAGTAGGAGATTGCAAAGGTCCTGCATTTGATTGGAGGGCAGCCTCAAGAACAATACAGGGGCAGATTCTCCTGAGGCTCCAGCTTCATGGTTGATGCTTTAAGGAAGCTGTGGGCCATCTCACTTCAAGGCAGAATTTCTTTTCCTGATGCTAATGCTGGTTTGGCTGAGCCAACTTTGTGGGTTCATTATTGAGGCCACCTCGTCAAATGTGTCTGTGAGCCAAGAAGGCCAAACTGTCGAACCTGATCATTTGTGAAATATTTTCCAGTTGAAAGACTTCACAATTGAAGTTCAGAGCCTCCTGGGAAGCTGGCTGGAAGTGGGCATTTGCTGCAGGTCATGTCAGTGTGAATCAATAAGGGGCATGTGTGTGGCCTAGATGCAAACTGTTATAATCAAGATCTTGCTTGTGGCAGTGAGTGGCTGTCAATGAAGCCTATGTAAGGGAAGAGGGCAAGGGAACAACCCAGCCCTGGGAGTTATCTAGATACACTCACTTCCTCAGAATCTTTCTTTTTAAACTGTTTTAATGGATTATAGTTAGACATAATAGTGGGGTTCATTTTTTTAAATATTCTTAGTTATGGATGGATACATACCTTTATTTTATTTATTTTCTTTTTATGGTACTGAGGATCCAACCCAGATACAAATTTAGAGTGAAACTACTAAGTTTCATGTTCAAAATCCCTTCTTCCCTTGCAATGGCCTTTCCCAGAATTCCTATTTGGAGTTGCAATATTTTGTCCCACAGGTAGGCTATAAATGTGTATTCTTTGGGTTCCCCACAACCAGATTGGCTGTAAAGCTAGGGCTTCCTATGGGTGGAAGTACGGATTTTGGAATCAAACAGACCAGGATTCAAATCCTAGTGCCACACTAGTCTGTCTTCACCTCTCTGACTCCTTTGCCTAACATGTGAATCTGGGGTCAAAGTGGCAGCACCCACTGACACTAGGCACAACAGCCACCCTCTCCCTAAGAAAACCCCTTAACATCATTGCTCCCTCTAACTGTTATCTGCTCCTTGAGAGTCTTGACTCATCTAAACTCTTTCACTATTTTGGATGAAGTCTAATAAAATCAAGCCATGTAAGAGTATAAAAGTTTCCAAGATTTGTTAATATTCCTGATTTTCTACCACCACCATCTTTATCAAATCCCAAAACATTCCCATCAGTCCAAGAGGGTCCTTATGCTCCAGCAGCCATTGCTTCCCGTTGTCCCTTCTCCATAATGCTAGCCACAACCTAAGCTGACTGCACATTTCTCTCAGACCTGTGGCAGTATTTCATGGTTATCTTGTAAAGTGCCACAGTCTGAGGCTCTGCTCTATCTCCCTATTCCCCTCAGCCCAATCCTGACCAAGAAAAGCCTCTCCAAGGCACAAACACATGTTCTGAGGACGTGAGGGACTTTTGTCCACTCTTGTTTTCAACAGGCATCCAGGAAACAGGGAAGCTGGTTTGGGGATGCCACCTTTAGAAGCAAGGAGGGCCAAAATGCAAACAGGTAAAGGGCTTCCTCCCTGGTCAGAATTACCTTTCCAAGTCAGTCAACACTGTCCATTGCCTGAAATCAGTGGTTCTTAACAAACAGAGGTATGGGTGTGTGAAGAGTTAAGAATGTTCCAGGCCAAGGGAGTATTGTGCTCAAAGACCTCTAGCAGAATGAGAGCTCCTTTTGGAGCTAACTAGAGCAGCTGGCTTTTGGGAACTGAGGTCAGGGGCAGGGAAAGAGGAAGGCAAGCTGACTCTAGGCTCTGAGTCTCTCAGCCCCTAGGGAAGCCTCCACATTGTTGGGATGGCCTTCCCCAGTACCCCGGACTCTCCATCACCTTATCATCACAGTACTTTAATCCTGGCACCTTCCTTGGCCTCCTGTCCCTCTGCCCTTTAAGCCCCAGCAGGGTGTGACCATCTCTGCCTGATACGAGTCCAAAGTTTCCCTGCTATTGAAAGAACTTTCAAGCACAGGGACCACTGAGGACCTCTTCTTTTGTTTCCCAGTCCTCTGCCACTGGGAACTGCTCCATTAGGCACTGACCTCGTTGGGCAAGGAGAGCTGATGGCACCAGAGCAGGGAGAGCCTGCAGGGCCTCCTCCCTGTCACACAGGGCCTGCCTTGAGGGACCACTTTAAGTGAGAAGTTGAGAACACAGCTCAGGAGACAAGAGACACCTGATGTGAATGGCAGGTTGACAAAAGTGGGGAGGGTCAGAAGAACAGGTGCATACATTGTTGATTTTATCAAGGCCCAAATGAGGCAGCCTGAAGGAACGGGATGGGCCAGTCAAGGCTACTAGGTTTGGTTATCAAGGCCAAGGGCAGGAGAAAATCGTGACAGGAGGTTGAGGCCTTTGGTCCTAGACAACTTGTCTCTCAAGTTTGGACAAAGCCCATGAGCGTGGTTAAGGGTTTCTATGTAGGTGAGGTGAGTGTAGGCCAAGGCTGAATCCCAAAACTGGACAGGCTATAGCCCAGGTGTCCCCTCAATGCTGAAGCAGAAAGCTGAGAAAGAGAGGTGAGAAAGACCCCCTAACACTGCCTACGGGGCTGAAGTTTATGGATCAGTATCACGTGGACTCTCTTCCTCTTGGTGAGGGAGATCAAGTATGTGATTCCAGACCTCCGGGAACATGCCAGAGTCACAGCTCAAGCAGCTGGAAAGGGTGACAGTCCTGCAAACATCATCATTGACTCATGTCCCAACTCTCCCTTCTATAGGAGGGAATCTTTCCTGAAGCTCAAATCTGGAGTTTGTGAACACCTGGGACAGAGTCTGGGGCCAGGCTGAGTGCTAATCCAGGATAATTTTGGGACACTCACTTGTCCATGTCCTCTTCCAGGACCCACAGGAGGGCTCAACGCATGACCTCCCCTCAGTGAGACTGGCCCATGTGAATGAACCCTGGCAGTACCAGGAGGGCTGCACCATACCCAGAACTCCCCATGGAACATCCCCCTCCATCCACAGCCACCTTCCCACCCCTCTTCGGGGACAGGACACTACAGTGAGTGCATTGCTGCCCAATTCTTCTCATACAGCCACATCATGCCCCTCAGCTCCTCCACTACTGAGCCAGCTCCATTTCTCCCCTGAATCTGAGATGTTTCCAGAACTGACACCTGTGGGGACATGGAAAAGTCTTTGTTCCTTTCTCCTTTACATTGTTGGCTGTTCTTTAGAGACTTTGAACCCTGCCTTAGCTGGCCCACTGGGACAAAATTATGTACATGTTTTGGGCACTGCAGTTAATTCAGAACATCTCTATTGGTATCCTAAGACCCAGATAGCTGCCCAGCAGAGACCAGGAACAATGACTGGCACACAGACTTATAAGCAATGTGTATGCACATTATTCTTTATTTTTTATTAATGCAACATTACTATGGTGAACTATAGGAACCACATTAATCACTGTCACCTAGAAGCACTGAATGGAAGAGAAGCCTCCATATCCACACCTTGCCATCAAACATGCTGGACTCAGATGTGTACCAGCAATGAGTTTTCATCATTTGTTCCACCAAAATGCCAGGGTTTGCTTGTGCTACAGGATTGTCAATCAGATCCTGACTGATACACAAGACAATAGCTCATGGGCCTCCTTCCTGAGCAGATGGGAAGGAATACATTAAACGATTTGCAGGAATGTCCACTAGTCTAGAGGTTTTTTCAGGAGAGTGCTCTCTTATCTTCTGGAAACCCATGTGCAGTTAAAGGGTCAGAGCAGCCTGCTGTACCATGGTAGTATCAAGGACAACCTCACTGTAGCCCTGATCTCTCGCAAACTGGAGGACAGTCATGACCAGGGCTTTCCCTGGTCCTTCACCTCGGTTCTCCAAGAACACAGAGAAGTGAAACAGCTTAAGTTGCTTCTTCCCTGAAGAGGTGTTCTCCACTGGCAGAGCACCCACTATGCCTGCCACCTTCCCCTCAATCTCAGCTACCCAGAAGCAGGTACCAGGGGCCCTCAGATAGGATTTGGTGATGTCAGCAAGATCTGTCTGCAAACACATGACCACGTACTTTCTCCAAGGCTGTCTGGCCAGCAGCCAGAGGAAAACTAGGAGGGTGACATTAGATACAAGAGCCAGGACCCAAGATCCAGAGACCAAGAGTAGGTCGACTGCACCCCAAGTAATACCAGGAGTGTTTGTGGCATCTTCAGCATGTGGAGGAATGTGGCGGGGACATGCTTGACCATCCCTTCGGAGAACAAGTCCAGGACCCTTTTGTGGTCAGTCTCCTGGTATTTGCGGATGTGATGAGGTACCTTGGGGAGACTTCTGTGTCTGTAGTTTTCACAAGTGACAGCTAAACCTTCATACAAGCCTTTTCTACAGCTCTGGAAGAGAGTAAAAAGAGTGTCCCTGGCATCCCCAGAACTAAGGAGACAGCTCAAGTGTGTGTCTATTTTTGTAATTAAATTTAGTTATTCTAATTACCTATATATGACATCAGAATGCATTTTGATTCATTCTACACAAATGTAGCACAATTTTTCTTCCTCTGGTGGTACATGATGTAGCTTTGCACCATATGTGCAGTCATACATGTACCTAGAGTCATGATGTCCTTCACATTTCACCTTCTTTCTTGCCCCCATACCACCTCTCCATCCTCATCCCTCTTTGCCCTAACCGATTTCTTCCATTCTTCCCATCATTCCCCATTATGGAGCAACATTCACTTATCAGAAAGAACATTCAGGCTTTGGTTTTGAGGGATTGGCTTAATTTGCTTAGCATGATATTCTCCAACTCCATCCATTTACATGCAAAGGCCATAATTTTATTCTCTTTTAATGCTGAGTAATATTCCATTATGTATATTTACCACAGTTTCTTTATCCATTAATCTATTGAAGGGCATATAGGTTGGTTCCACAGTTTAGCTATTGTGAATTGAGCTGCTATAAACATTGATGAGGCTGAGTCTCTATAGTATGCTGATTTTAAGTCCTTTGGGTATAAGTAAAGGAGTAGGATACCTGGGTCAAATGGTAGTTCAATTCCAGGTTTTCTAAGGAATTTCCATACTGAAAAGCAGTATGGAAATTCCTTAGAAAACCTGTGAAAAGCAATATGGAAATTCCTTAGAAAACCTGGAATTGAACTACCAAATTGGTTCCACCAATTTTCAGTCCCTCCAGCAATGTATGAATGTCCCTTTTCCCCAACATCCCCCCGCCCCCCACATCCTTGCCAACTCAAGTGTGTGTCTTTACTGTGGCCAAAAAAGCAGCAGTCCATCACTACTGGGAACAGGTGTAGGATCAGAAACACCTGATTAAAAGCCCAATTTCCCCCATTTCTAACTGTGTGTCTTGGGTATGTCACATAACTGCTCTTAGTCTGTGTCTTCATCTACATATTAAGGTTTAATAACATTGTCCTCTAGGGTTGTTTTGAAAGTTAACAGCCTGTTGAATGTAATGTACTGATATGTATAGTCTCTTCCTCTTCAGCCTCATTTCCCTATTAGGGCTCTTTAAACTGATTGGTAAATGCAGATGACACCCTTTAACAATCATTACTCTTGTCCCCAGGCCTTTGGGCCCTACCTAAGGTCCACATATTGTAGGACAGTCTGCACAGTCCCCAGACTCCTAGCACATGTGGAATAGGACCTGGGTGGACCTCAAGAGAGGCCCACGTGTGCTGAGTGAGATGCTGTAACCTCAAGGGAACAGGAGAGGGGTGCCAGGCCTCCTAAGATGAGGAGCTGCTGGTTGAGATCCTGCTGACCCCACAGGTTTGTTTCCCAGTCTTCAGGAAGGTGAATGGACTTTGGCCCCTGCTTGTTACACTTTAGTACTTTGCCCTTGGGATTTCTGATTGTGCAACATTCATGACTCAGCAAATGAGGTGGCCACCCAGATGTGCTGCCCACAGGTGGGCAGGCCCTGGATAGTCTCTCCTGGATGTCTTTTGGAGGCTGAGGGCTAAGGCTTCCCTGGACACTCTTGGCTCTGGGGAAGCAGGTGAGTGGACTGGGGTATAAGGCTGGGGGTCTCAGTGTGGAAAAGGAGTCTCACAACTTTTGAAGCGTCTCAAGGCTTCCCTTGGCCCTTATCTGCTTAGCAGCCTAATCCTTAGCATTGGGGAAAGGAGGCTTCACTGAAACTTCTGCTTTGGAAACAGGAATCCTGCAAGATTTGGAACTTTGGTAGGGCCCAAAGGGCTGGGGACAAAAATAATGATTATTAAAGGGTGTCATCTGCATTTACCAATCAGTTTAAAAAGCCCTAATAGGGAAATGAGGCTGAAGAGGAAGAGACTATACATATCAGTACATTATATTCACCAGGCTGTTAACTTTCAAAACAACCCTAGAAGGGCAATGTTATTAAACCCTAATATGTAGGTGAAGATACAGACTAAGAGCAATTAAAGACATACCCAAGATGCACAGCTAAAAGTGGAAGGAAACAGGGTTCCAATCAGGTGTTTTTGATCCTCAACCTCCTCCTACTAGTGATGGCTTGCTTCTCTTATGGCCACAGTAAAGACTTGAGCTCTCTCCTATGTTTTGTGGAGGCCGGGGACACTCACATGGCTTTCTCTCTCTCCTTCAGGGCTGCAGAGAAAGTGTGCATGAAGGTTTAGCTGTCACTTACGAAAACTGCAGACGCAGAAGTCTCCCCATGGCACCTCATCACATCTGCAAATACCAGGAGACTGACCACAAAAGGGTCCTGTGAAAGGAAAGTGACCACAACACTCGGAGCAACCAAAAGATCTTTATTGCAGCAGTGCAACAAAGAGAAAAGAAAGAAGGAAAGAGAGAGAGAGAAAGAGAGAGAGAAAAGAGAAGAGGAGAGATGAAGAGAGAGAGAGCAAGAGCAAGAGAGAGACAGAGAGTGCACGCAAGAAAGACAAAGAGAGCAAGAGAGAGAGAGAGCAAGAGAGAGGGGGCCCTGGCAGGAGGGAGTTTTTATAGTCCAAATCTAATGGGGCCTCTGGGTCTGCAAGCTGCCTTGTTGACCCAAAGCGGGGGCTGGGGGGGATGG
>NW_025999977.1:192189-266490 GCF_001458135.2 Marmota marmota marmota
AGAGAGTCCACGTGATACTGATCCATAAACCTCAGCCCCGTAGGCAGTGTTAGGGGGTCTTTCTCACCTCTCTTTCTCAGCTTTCTGCTTCAGCATTGAGGGGACACCTGGGCTATAGCCTGTCCAGTTTTGGGATTCAGCCTTGAGCGGGGTTGAATGTTCAGACTTGACGCAAACAGGTGATAAAGGACCAGATAGAGGGGGGTTAGAGTGCGTGGGCTATCTTGCAGTCAACATCTATTCAGCTTGCCCTGCAGACAACACAGTTCAGCCTGCTCTGCACCCAACATCCTGGACTTGTTCTTCCAGGGGATGGTCGAGCACTTCCCCGCCACTTTCCGCCACATACTGAAGTTGCCAAAAACAATCCTGGTCTTACTTGGGTTGCCTGTCGCCCGACTCCTGGTCTCTGGCTCTTGGCTCCTGGCTCTTGGATCTAATGTTACCCTCCTTGTTTATTTATGGATGCTGGCCAGATATGCTTGGAGGAAGTATGCGGTCAAGTATTTGCGGGAAGATCTTGCTGACATCACCAAATCCTACCTGAAGGCCCGTGGTTCCTGCTTCTGGGTGGCTGAGTCAGGGGGGCAGGTGGCAG
The DNA here is from genome assembly GCF_001458135.2 of Marmota marmota marmota. Taxonomy (NCBI): domain Eukaryota; kingdom Metazoa; phylum Chordata; class Mammalia; order Rodentia; family Sciuridae; genus Marmota; species Marmota marmota. The sequence continues at coordinate 192,788 of NW_025999977.1, forward strand.
GCATAGTGGGTGCTCTGCCAGTGAAGGACGCCCCCCCCAGGGAAGAAGCAACTGCAGCTGTTTCACCTCTCTGTGGCCTTGGAGAACCGAGGTGAAGGACCAGGGAAAGCCCTGGTCATGACTGTCCTCCAGTTTGTGAGGGCTCAGGGCTACAGTGAGGTTGTCCTTGATACTACCATTGTACAGGAGGCTGCTCTGACCCTCTACCGGCACATGGGCTTCCAGAAGATAAGAGAGTACTTTCCTGAAAAAAATCTCTAGACTATTGGACATTCCTGCAAATCTTTTAATGTATTCCTTCCCATCTGCTCAGGAAAGAGGCCCGTGAGCTATTATCTTACGTATCTATCAAGATCTGATTGACAATCCTGTAGCACAAGCAAACCCTGGCATTTTGGTGCACAAATGATGAAAACTCATTGCTGGTGTACATCTGACTCCAGCATGTTTGATGGTGAGGTGTGGATATGGGGGCTTCTCTTTCATTCAGTGCTTCTAGGTGACAATGATTAATGTGGTTCCTATAGATTCACCATAGTAATGTTGCATTAATAAAAAACAAAGAATAATGTGCATTGAAAGGCCAAGGTTCGTCGTGGGAGATTAAAATGCACACACAGATAGCAGTGACAAAGATGAAGCACCTTATTGCAAGCTGGTGATAGCTTATATAGAAAGTAAGAGTCAGTTATCTTAAACCAGGAAGCTCTCGGGGCCAATCATAGTAAAGGTCAGGTCATCACCTACAGTGCACGCATGTCTGCCCTGCATAAGATTCATGGGGGGCACGCGCTGTCCAGATCATGAAAGACAGGAGGACCAATTAGAAAATTTTCGAAACAACTTGTTATCTGCCCACTGGCAATTTGCCCGCCGCCATGTCTGAAAGGCCCAGGGAGTTCTCAGGGAGACTCCCAACATGCATACACATTGCTTATAAGTCTGTGTGCCAGTCATTGTTCCTGGTCTCTGCTGGGCAGCTATCTGGGTCTTGGGATACCAATGGAGATGTTCTGGATTAACTGCAGTGCCCAAAACATGTACATAATTTTGTCCCAGTGGGCCAGCTAAGGTAGGGTTCAAAGTCTCTAAAGAACAGCCAACAATGTAAAGGAGAAAGGAACAAAGACTTTTCCATGTCCCCACAGGTGTCAGTTCTGGAAACATCTCAGATTCAGGGGAGAAATGGAGCTGGCTCAGTAGTGGAGGAACTGAGGGGCATGATGTGGCCTTATGAGAAGAATTGGGCAGCAATGCACTCACTGTAGTGTCCTGTCCCCGAAGAGGGGTGGGAAGGTGGCTGTGGATGGAGGGGGATGTTCCATGGGGAGATCTGGGTATGGTGCAGCCCTCCTTGTCCCGACCTGCAGGACACATCAACGTGGGCAGCGAACCTAGATGGGGAGGAATGAAGGGACAAGAGACACGAAAGGTGACAGCAAGACAGGAGTTCTGATCAAGCTGCAAACTTTTATTGTTCACACAGGGGTATTTATGGGCTGGGAATGGGGGAGCTCTCTTATCGGCAGTTGCTGGATGTCTTCACAAGGTGAGATAACGCAGGATGTTTCAGGAAGACAGATGGCCGCAGGATGTCTCAGGGAGATGGATGGCTACAGGGTGTCTCCCAGGCAAGATGTCTCCCAGGGGGCTGTTTCTTGTAACTGTCAGGCTATTCTTTGAAGGAGAACTCCCTTCTAGTCCCTGGCACTGTCTTCTTTGAAGGAGAACTCCCTTCTAGTCCCTGGAACCTCCTGGTACTGCCAGGGTTCATTCCCATGGGCCAGGCTCACTGAAGGGAGGTCACAGGTGGAGTCCTCCTGTGGGTACTGGAGAAGGACATGGACAAGTGAGTGTCCCAAAATTATCCTGGATTAGCACTCAGCCTGGCCCCAGACTCTGTCCCAGGTGTTCACAAACTCCAGATTTGAGCCTCAGGAAAGATTCCCTCCTGTAGAAGGGAGAGTTGGGACATGAGTCAATGCTGATGTTCGCAGGACTGTCACCCTTTCCAGCTGCTTGAGCTGTGACTCTGGCATGTTCCCAAGGGCTGGAATCACATACTTGGTCTCCCTCACCAAGAGGCAGAGCTCCTGACCAGAGAGTCCACGTGATACTGATCCATAAACCTCAGCCCCGTAGGCAGTGTTAGGGGGTCTTTCTCACCTCTCTTTCTCAGCTTTCTGCTTCAGCATTGAGGGGACACCTGGGCTATAGCCTGTCCAGTTTTGGGATTCAGCCTTGGCCTACACTCACTTCACCTACGCAAATACCCTTAACCACGCTCATGGGCTTTGTCCAAACTTGAGAGACAAGTTGTCCAGGACCAAAGGCTTCAACCTCCTGTCACAGCATTCTCTTGCCCTTGGCCTTGATAACCAAACCTAGTAGCCTTGACCGACCCATCCCATTCCTTCAGGCTGTCACATTTGTCCTTTGATAAAATCAACAATGTATGCACCTGTTCTTCTGACCCTCCCCATATTTGTCAACCTGCCATTCACATCAGGAGTCTCTTGTCTCCTGAGCTGTGTTCTCAACTTCTCACTTAAAGAGGTCCCTCAAGGCAGGCCCTGTGTGACAGGGAGGAGGCCCTACAGGCTCTCCCTGCTCTGGTGCCATCAGCTCTCCTTGCCCAATGAGGTCAGTTCCTAAAGGAGCAGTTCCCAGTGGCAGAGGACTGGGAAACAAAAGGAAAGGTCCTCAGTGGTCCCTGTGCTTTCAAAGTTCTTTCAATAGCAGGGAAACTCTGGACTCGTATCAGGCAGAGATGGTCACACCCTGCCGGGGCTTAAGGCCAGAGAGACAGGAAGCCAAGGAAGATGCCAGGATTAAAGTACTGTGATGATAAGGTGATGGAGGAGTCCAGGGTACTGGGGAAGGCCGTCCCAACAATGTGGAGGCTTCCCTAGGGGCTGAGAGACTCAGAGCCTAGAGTCAGCTTGCCTTCCTCCTTCCCTGCCCCTGACCTCAGTTCCCAAAGAGCCAGCTGCTCTAGTTAGCTCCAAAAGGAGCTCTCATTCTGCTAGAGGTCTTTGAGCACAATACTCCCTTGGCCTGGAACATTCTTAACCCTTCACACACCCATACCTCTGTTTGTTAAGAACCACTGATTTCAGGCAATGGACAGTGTTGACTGGCTTGGAAAGGTAATTCTGACCAGGGAGGAAGCCCTTTACCTTTTGCGTTCTGGCCCTCCTTGCTCCTAAAGGTGGCATCTCCTAACCAACTTCCCTGTTTCCTGGATGCCTGTTGAAAACAAGAGTGGACAAAAGTCTCTCACGTCCTCAGAATTGGTGTATGTGCATTGGAGAGACTTTTCTTGGTCAGGATTGGGCTGAGGGGAATAGGGAGATAGAGCAGAGCCTCAGACTGTAGCACTCTACAAGATAATCAGGAAACACTGCCACAAGGCCTGAGAGAAATCTGCAAATCCAAAAGAGGTTGTGCAGTCAGCTTAGGTTGTGGCTAGCATTATGGAGAAGGGACAATGGGAAGCAATGGCTGCTGGAGCATAAGGACCCTCTTGGACTGATGGGAAAGTTTTGGTATTTGATAAAGATGCTGGTGGTAGAAATCATGAATGTTAACAAATCTTGGAAACTTTTACACTCTTACATGGCTTGATTTTATTAGACTTCATCCAAAATAGTGAAAGAGTTTAGATGAGTCAAGACTCTCAAGGAGCAGATAACAATTAGAGGGAGCAATGATGTTAAGGGGTTTTCTTAGGGAGAGGGTGGCTGTTGTGCCTAGTGTCAGTGGGTGCTGCCACTTTGACCCCAGATTCACATGTTAGGCAAAGGAGTCAGAGAGGTGAAGACAGACTAGTGTGGCACTAGGATTTGAACCCTGGTCTGTTTGATTCCAAAATCCGTACTTCCACCCATAGGAAGCCCTAGCTTTACAGCCAATCTGGTTGTGGGGAACCCAAAGAATACACATTTACAGCCTACCTGTGGGACAAAATATTGCAACTCCAAATAGGAATTCTGGGAAAGGCCATTGCAAGGGAAGAAGGGATTTTGAACATGAAACTTAGTAGTTTCACTCTAAATTTGTATCTGGGTTGGATCCTCAGTACCATAAAAAGAAAATAAATAAGATAAAGGTATTGTATCCATCCAAAAATAAGAATTTTTTTTATAAAATGAACCCCACTATTATGTGTAACTATAATCCACTAAAAACACTTTAAAAAAAGATTCTGAGGAAATGAGTGTTATACTAGATAACTCCCAGTGCTGGGTTGTTCCCTTGCTCTGTTCCCTTACATAGGCTTCATTGACAGCCACTCACTGCCACAAGCAAGATCTTGATTATAACAGTTTGCATCTAGGCCACACACATGTTCCTTATTGATTCATGCTGACATGACCTTCAGCAAATGCCCACTTGGGAATGCCCACACTGCTAATAGCTGCCCCGCCTTCACCCCAAAACTGCGCCTGTCTTCATCCCCCTGTCTCCATCAACTAGCTGAGAAAGGAATGTCTCCACATGGCAACAGGGAATCAAGGTCAGCCAAGGTCTGAGCAGACATGCTGTTTGTGCCACTTTGGGGGCCTTGGGAATCTCCCAATCCTATAATTTGGTGGCGGGGGTTCCCTTGGATTTTGGCTGTAACCCAGAGCACTGAGGCTCAGGGTTGGACTGAAAGGAGGAAAGAAGGACATACACTGTAATCTGTTCTCATTGTACAGAATGTGAATGTGCTTAATGTCTCTGAACTGGGAAACTAAAAATGCTAACAATGGCAAATTTAATGCCCCCTACATTCTACACTGATCAGAAGAAGAACTGATTTTCACAGCTTAATGACCCCCACATCTTACTGTGGATGCTGTTGTCATAATCTAAGCTGCCAACTGTAAATGACCATGCATATAGGGAGACTGGGAACATGGACAGTCTCTAAACCTCTTGTCTTCCACTTTGATTTAGGTTTCTGACTGGTTGATATTGTAAGGGTCCCGCGAAACGTCGGAGAAAGAGACCACCAAGTGACCACTCATGCAATTGGCAGAAGGGGGATTTATTGAACCAGCATGCTGGGGCTCCGTGCCCACTCAAGAAGGGAAAGCAGCCAGAGCCCCGAGCAGGGGCTGAGCACTGCTTAAGTACACTTTTTGGGGAGGGCGGAGGGCTTTGTATACATCAGAACAAATCATCATGAGGCGCGGGAAAATTGAACAACAACTCCTAAACATGATTAGTTCATTCATTGGCGGGAACAGGTCAGGCTGGAGTGATAGGTCATTCCTAAGGAGGGGGTTACATTTAAACTGATTGGTCCAGGCCCTGCAATGCCTACGTGCGACCACACAGAGCCTTTATTAAACAACCAAATAGTCAGGGGAAATATTTATTGGGCAGTTCCAAGCATTGTCTTAACAGCTACAGAAATTTCAGGTTTTGCAGGTAGCATAGGAACCTAACAATACCTAATCCTTTACATTTTAACTCAGACCTTGCAGCTTAGAAACTTTACAACACCCGGTCTTTTACCCTTTAACTTTTATGCTTTAACTTCAATTTCTTTTACCCTTACAATATCACAGACTCTCACTAGAAGCACTCACTGCACCCTGTTAACTTCTGCTCTGCTCTTCTGAGTCTTAAACTTTGGCTTAGCATATAAGTACTTAAAGTCTAAGTGTTTAAAAGGTACTGAAAAGAATGTAACCAGGAGCGATGTAATCATTGTCCCCATGGAAATTGTTCACCTCGAGTTCTGAACACAATTCAAACACCTGGAAAATCAATAGCTTCCACTGGGGGCCCTTGGTCCCAGCTGAGAGCCCTAGCACCTACTTTTCCATGTGGATGTGGCAGGCAACACCCACAGGCAACTACTGATCTTTTTTCTATGTCTGCCTACTTCCTAGTGTCCTCATAGACCCTCTTGCTATAATCCTGGTGGTCATTTATCACCCCTTCCTCCTGCACATCCCATTTTGAATCATTCCGTGTCGTGCCATTTCTGTGTCCCCCCCACCAAATGTACCATCCCAAGTGGCCCAGGTCTCACTGTCTTGTTCATATCAATGTGGTCTAAGCCTCCACTGTGTCTCCTGGTGCCGCAGACTGGCTGGGCACAAAATCACGAGCCACTCACAGCCTTGTAGATTCAAACAGCAATTCTTTATTCCCGAACTGTCACTGGCACTCTACACGCACGTTCTGGGCAAAATCCACACTCTCCACCGGGCTCTGAATCCCAAATACTCTCTGAATCCCGGGAGAACTCAAGGGGAACTCAAGGCGCCTGAGGCAGCAGGATATGCCCTATTCCCAGCAGGAATCACCTTAAACCTGGAACCGCCCTAAACCCGGATCTCCCTAAACCCCTGATCCGCCCTAAACCCTGATCCACCCTAAACCCGCATCTGCCCTGGTCCTTGAGCAAGGTCACCTTTCATGCAAAGTCACTGCAAATGACCTGGGTCCACAATGGAGAGTCCTTCCTCTAATCAACATGGGGCAGGCTGACAAGGAAATTGCCATGTGTCGTACCTACTTAGCTATGGATCTCAGCATCCTGGGCCTCTGTGGGCCCAGATGGCTCCTTATTTAACACCAACCAAACCTCCCCATTCAAGCCACATAGATGGAGGGTAGTGGGCAAAGCAAGGCCATAAATCAAGTTAGAAACAAGCACCTCTCCTTGGCCAGACTCACTTCTAAATCAGGGCTCGGGACTTGGCAATATTGGCATGCTGGATTTAGTTCACACTAGTCAAAATCAAAGGCTATGGGATTTTGTGAGCAACTTCCACACCTGTACCTGGGGGCCTGTTTCTATCTCAGTGGCTGCACTTGATTCTTGATAGGAAGATGCTACTATTTCTACCTCTCTGGACATATTCTCCACATACAACCCAAGAGAAACATACTCCAGCACACACACAAGGCACATGTGGATGGATCATTTTGCTCCCAAGCTAAGAGCATACATATGGCTGGATCCTCCTGAAGTAGAGTCCATGCTGCATCACCTTTGTGTGGGCCTGCATGCCCAGGTCCCTGTGGCCCTCAGCCACTTTCTCCTTGTCAGGCAGGTCTCCATGTCTCCCTGAGAGCTTTGCCTTTGTTTTGCGTCAGGACCTCACCTCTCTACCTTCAGTTTGAGAACCTACAGTGTTGGTCTGTGTAGATACACTTGCTTTGGGCTATGACCCAAGATTCTTCCTTGAGAAGCTGCATTATCCTCTTTCCCACAGACCACCCATGTGCCACCACCTCCCAGTCCCTGTCACAGATATTTGGCCACAGCTGTCCCCCAGAATCCATGCTCTTGAGCTATGTCTTCAATATAAGAGCCCACAGTAGCCACATCCCTGCTTATCCTGGATCCTCTTTGGCCTCTGGCCCACAAACAACATGAGTGAAATACCATAAACAAGATTGGCTTCTAATGTCATCCTGCTCAGGAAGCCATGGGAGGAGAATGCCTGGGATGTGAGTGGTCTGCAAGGTTGAGGCTCATGGCACTGTTTGTGCTTAGTTCTGATGTTTCACTTCCAAAGAGGAGAGAAAGTTGCATGGAGAAAGGCACTTATGCTTTGGATTTGCACTTGCATGTCTTAGTGAGGTACATCCTGAGCTAAAATATACAGGAATTCTGCTGACACCAGCCCTGAGCAAACACCACAGTATGTGCCCATGGCCAGGAGCCTGTCAGCTGAATGTGGTCAGTACTGCTGTCTGCTTTGCAGGAACACCTGTAGAGCAGCAGCTGCAGCAGGAGCTTTGCTGAATGAAGGAAGGAAGAAAAGGAGGGGCCAGGGAGGTGAGTGTGGGGACTGCCAAGGACCTATTTTACCTGGACAAGGAAAATGTGAGCAGGGAGAAGCCCAGCTGTGAAGCACCTTGTAGCTGAGCCAGGGGTTGTGCAATGTTGCCTATCCCAACGGAGCTCAGTGTGAGAGGCATAGAATTCAGGCTACTAGTAAGTGTGAGCAGGGATCAAGTGTGATGGATGAGAAATACTATAGCTTTAAGCAAATAGGAAGAGGGTGGCAGGTGTCCCATAAAAGCAGAACACTCAGCCATTCCAGATCTTTCTTCCCCTGTGGATCTCTTACACAGAGCTAACAAAGGTGAGTAGATTGGAATACCCTCTCCGTCACAAGCCAGATCCAACATCCTGGAGTTTATGATCAACAAGTGTCCAGAAGCCATACAATGAGGTGGGTAACTAGCACTATCCCCAGAGGTAGGAAGGGTGCTAAACAGTGTCTCCTGGAAGCCAGTCACAGTCTGAGGGCTGAGACCACCCTGGACCCTGTGGTTCTGAGAACATGGGTATAAGATCAGAGTTCTCAGCATGCGCCTAGTCCCAACCCTAGGACAGGATGTAAAGGCCAGTCCTTTGCCTTCTTAGCAGCCTAAACCTTTACAAACAGACAAGAGGCTTTGCTGAAATTTGTGCTTAGGAACACGGATTCCTTCAATATGGATGCTGAAGAGCATCCGAAAGACTGGGAAAATACAGTTTCACTGCTACAGGGAGCCATCCTCATGTACCAAGTGCTCAGAGAGCCCATAATGGGGCAATGAGGGTGGCGGGGAAGTGACTGGATACATCATGGCTTTATTTAAGTTATTCTACTGAATCCTGAGAACAACACTAGAAGGCAGGGATTATTTTGTAATGTTTTACTGAGGAAGACACACAGGCTCAGAGAGCTTTAGGGACATACCCAAGGCCTCACTTCTAGAGAGAGAGAACCCAGGGTTCCATCAGGTATCACAAGGCACACACTTCAGCAGGGTCTCCCCGGTTCCTGGGAGGCCTGTTGCCTGGGGGACACTCATGTGGCTTCCTGTCTGTTTCCAGAGTTGCCAGGAAGGTTTGCAGATAGGTCTAGCTGTGTCTCCTGGACCTTGAGATTGTAGATACAGAGTCTCCCCATGGCTCCTAGTCACTTCCACAACACCAGGAGAATGATAATGAAAGTTTCCTGACCCTGTTCTCCAGAGGGATGATTGAGCACTCACTGCCACCTTCTGCTACAACATGTGTGTCCCCAAATCCTCCTGCTCTTATTCAGGTTGCCCTTCACCCTAATCCTAGTCACTGGCTTTTTTTTTTTTTTTTTTCTCTTGGAAGCTGCGTATGAACTATTGGATTTGTTTGAGCCACCATAAGGCAAGGAGGCTGCTTTTCTGGGAACTCCCAGGTGAAATTCATCATTTTTTTTTTCAGAAAGCCCATATCATGCTGGTAGACAGCCAAAACTCAGAGCCCTAGATTCAAATGCAGCCACCAGAGATGGGCATAACCTATCAAGCCCCAAACAACTTGTTTTCCCCACTCTTATCCTGTTTTCCTGAAGAAGCCTGCCCACTGAAATCCTTTGATGTGTTCTACTACAAATAAAGCATTTGTTGGCTGTTTTTCTTTGTTAGGATTATACCCATCAGGTCTATCCAACCCATTATGCCCCTACTTTTGGACATATAATTCTTATTTTCCGTCTTTATGTCTTTTTAACATTTTTTAATTAAAAAATGCATGCCTTCATTTTATTGATCCATTTTTATGTGGTGCTGAAGATTGAACCCAGTGTCTCACTCATGCTACAGCTAGAGAGGGAAAACACAAGGTTCCAATCAGGTATCATGAGGCACACCCTTGGCAGGATCTCCATTGTGGGAGGCCATCCTCGCACATAATTTGAGTTACCTCCCTGGCTGGGTGAGAGGCACTTAAACACAGCTGTGTCAGAGCTATTCCCCACCCTTTTCCAGGTTTCGTGAAGAGGCGTGCCTGGACACTGCCCTGAAGACCCAATCGTTGCCCCTGACCTTGGGATGCTGCCCCCCTTAACCTTCATTGGATGGGATTTTCCCTGGAATTTTTTGTTCCCCAATAAAAGCCCACTCCCTGGCGTGTTCTCTCTCTCTCTCTCTCTAGTCTGTTCTGTAAACCTCGCTACCGCATTAGGTGGCTGGAGGCAGGAGCTAGGAGAAGCTGTCCCGGAGCTGGTAGTAAAGGTAATAAGAGTCTTGATTCTTTAAATTAAAACTCCCTAGCAATTACTCATGAATCGAACCTTCTTTCATGAAGCCAGCTCTGGTCGCCTGGCAGACTCCATGATCCCTGGGAGGCCTGGTGCCCTGGGGACACTCACGTGGCTTCCTGTTTCTTTTCCAGGGTTGCCAGGAAGGTGTGCGGGCAGGTCTAACTGCCTCTACTGGACCTTGATATTGCAGATACAGAAGTCTCCCCATGGCTCCTTATCATATTTGCAAATACCAAGAGAGTGACAACAAAAGCGTCCTGCCTTTGTTCTACAGTGGGTTGGCTGACCACATCCCTGTCACCTCCCGCTACATACTGATGCTGCCCCAAATCCTCCTGCTTTTACTTGGGGTGCCCCTACTCCTTGTCGCTGGCTTCTTGTTCCTGACCATCTTGTCTACCTTTATCCTCCTCATGTCCCTGAGGCTCCTTGCTATATACCTCTGGAAGTCTCATGTGGCCCTGTGTTGGTGCACAGACCTGGCTGACATCACCAAATCCTCCATGAGTAAGTATGGCTCCTGATAGGTGGCTGAGTCTGAGGGGCAGGTGGTGGACATAGTGGAGGCTCCTCCAGTAGCAGACCGCCACTTAGGTAAGAAGCAATTACAGTTCTTCACCTCTCAGTGGCCGTGGAACACCACAGAAAGGGGATCGCAAAAGCCCTTGTTAGGACTTTCCTCCGGTTTGTCTCATTCAGCACTACAATGAAGTTGTTTTTCAGACTACTGGTACAATATAGTGTAGAGATCCTTTGCCAGAATATGGGCTTCCAGAAGACAGGCCCATCTATTTTTGGGAAGATTTGGAAGATATCAGGTATTCCTAATTTCATTTAATGTGTGATCTCCCTTCTGCCTGTGGTCTGTTTCCTTCTGTAACAGACAGGATCTGATACATGCTTCAGTAGTAACAATCGACCCCTGACATTTGGCTGACCACATTCCTGCTGACCACATCAGTTCAGTCATCTAAACTCTGACCCCTCAATGCCATTCTAAGTGCTTCTGGCATTGATGGCCACCCCACCTTCAGGTCTGTCTCCTTAGTGCTTCTCTAAAACCTCAACTATCCACACAGTTGTTCCCCTCCTCCAACCTTCCCCTGCTATTCCCATCAGGTGTCTGCTATCCCCTGGTATAAACAATAAAGCTTATTGCTCTTGCACATATGATTCCAATAGGACTGTGCTCAAGACTCCAATAGGACTCTTGCACATATTATTCCAATGATCCCTGCTCTGGATTCTGAGACTCTCACCCCTGGGCTCCCTTGAGACAGGCAACAGTGCACGTCCCCTGGCTCAGCAATAATGCGCTTCACAGCTGGGCTCCTCCCTGCTCATGTTTTCCTCGTCCAGGTAAAATCTATCCTTGGCAGTCCCCACACTCACCTCCCTGGCCCCTCCTCTTCTTCATTCATTCAGCAAAGCTCCTGCTGCAGCTGCTGCTCTACAGGTGTCCCTGCAAAGCAGACAGCAGTACTGACCACATTCAGCTGACAGGCTCCTGGCCATGAGCACATACTGTGGTGTTTGCTCAGGGCTGGAGTCAGCAGACTTCCTGAATATTTTAGCTCAGGATGTACCTCGCTAAGACATGCAAGTGCAAATCCAAAGCATAAACTCCTTTCTCCATGCAACTTTCTCTCGTCTTTGGAAGATAAACACCCAAATCAAGCACAAACAGTGCCATGAGCCTTAACCTTGCAGACCACTCACATCCCAGGCATTCTCCTCCCATGGCTTCCTGAGCAGGATGACATTAGAAGCCAGCCTGGGTTAGTGGTATTTCACCCATGTTTAATGTGGGCCAGCGGCTAAAGGGGACCTGGGATGAGCAGGGATGTGGCTACTGCGGGCTGTTATATTGAAGACGCACCTCAGTGTGTGGGTTCTGGGAGACAGGTGTGGCCTCACAGCTGTGACAAGGACTGGGAGGTGGAGGCAGATGGGAGGTCTGTGGGAGAGAGGATAATACAGCTTCTCAAGGAAGAATGTTGGGTCAATCCTAGCAAGTGGGCCTGCACAGACAAGACAAACTGAGGGTACAGTGGTGTGATCCTGAGGCAAAACATAGGCACAGCTTTCAGGGAGACATGGAGACCTGCTCACCCAGTAGAGAGTGGCTGAGGGCCACAGTGACCTGGGCATGCAGGCCCACACACAGGTGATGCAGCATGGACTCTACTTCAGGAGGATCCAGCCATATGTATGCTCTTAGCTTGGGAGCAAAATGATCCATCCACATGTGCCTTGTGTGTGTGCTGGAGTGTGTTTCTCTTGGGTTGTATGAGGAGAATATATCCAGAGAGGTAGAAATGGTAGCATATTCCCATAAGAATCAAGTGCAGCTTCTGAGATAGAAACAGGCCCCCAGGTACAGGTGTGGAAGTTGCTCACAAAATCCCATAGCCTTTGATTTTGAATAGTGTTAACTAAATCCAGCATGCCAATATTGCCAAGTCCCGAGCCCTGATTTAGAAGTGAGTCTGGCCAAGGAGAGGTGCTTGTTTCTAACTTGCTTTATGGCCTTGCTTTGCCCACTACCCTCCATTTGTGTGGCTTGAATGGGGAGGTTTGGTTGGTGTTAACTAAGGAGCCATCTGGGCCCACAGAGGCTCTCACTCTACCATCTGCCCATATCCTTCACTATCCAAGCTAAGGAAAATTTGTATGTGCAAGTTTGTCTATTTTAATGGTTCCGGCCTAACAGTCATGGTTTTGGTGATTCTCTTGTCTGTTTTTTGTACCTCTTACTGGCCATTTAAGACATGGGCCATGTTACATTGATCTTAAAAGAATCTTGGCTGAATGGGCCATGCCACCTATAGACATGTCACCTATAGACATGGTGAAGGAGACGCTGATCCATCCTGGATGATGGCACTAAAGAAGCTAAGAAGCTGCTCACAAGTGCCCAAGAGAATGATGTATCACTCTAACACTATCTGGCCTTTAAATGGTTTTCTGGAAATTATACAATCTTAACAGTTAGAATTTGTCTGTGAGGGGTAAAGGATATAGAAGATTCTGTATGTGAAGATATTTATGCAGTTATATGATAAGGAATCTGAACAGTCAGAAACTAAGTTGAAAGAACCAAAGGGCACTGCCTCTGACATGCCAGGATAGAAGCTAAGAATCTGCTCACCAAAGGAAAGTGTTACAAAAGAGTTAAGTCATTTCAACCCAGTGCTGGCAGTATTAACACTGTGTCTCAGCCTGGCTCCACCCAACTGAAGATAACCTAACTGGGGCCACCTTCATGAAATATTAATATGCCTAGTATAAGAAAAAAGCCCAAAAGGAGAATCTAGGCAAAATTAATGTTGGGGAACTCAACTTAGAGTTGATGACATTGTCATAAAGATAAGGGGGACAGGTCAGGCTAAAAAATATCTTGTGCCCTAACCCCTTGATTGCAATCTGGGAGAAAAGGATTACAGCATAGTTTTTGTATATACTACATTGTCTGATCCCTCTCCTGGAATGAAATTTGCTTTGTAAATTAAATGCATAGATAACATTCATAAGGATTGTTTCAGAATACATATTAAAGAAAGGATCTGAAACAAACAGGGATAAGAAAAGTTATAGGTATAGAAAAAAATTTTGGTACAGAAATTTAAAAGGTAAAGGAAGTGTTCTTGATGAGAGAACATTTTGTTTTGTCTGATAAAATAATATTCTTGTGCTAAAATTCAAGATAAAAAAAGGAGAAAATCAAGGATGTAAACAAGTTGTAGAACATTTAAGTTACACACGATTTGTGGAGGATGAATCTCAAAAAATTTGTGTATAATTAAATTGGCTATAATTAGCACAATCAGTTGAAGTTATTTAATGTATTGATATAAACCAAAGTTTAATAATCTATGGGTTGAAGTAACAAGGTTTTCTTAAAACATTAGTTTGCTCTTATCTATCAAGATAATTTCTTATGTCTGTTAAATTTTCTTATTTAGAGAAACTAGTCTTGAAGAAATTAGGATTTGAACACTTTTGTTTAAACAACAACTGTTATTTTACAGTAGCACACTGCATTACAGGATCTAAATTTTTCTTTTAAAGCTAAACTTGGTTAACATAAAATATCAGTGTCATTGTGCTACTGTTACTGACTTACTTGTATTCTAAATGTATTTATATCTTCTAAGTATACAAGTCTATAAAATATAAAATCTAAAAGAACATTTACCAAGCTTGTGTTCTTCAAACTAACATTTAAAGGGTTGGGATCATAAAAATTTGTTTCTTAGTTTATAGCTATTATACAAACTAAATATATTTTTACTCCTGTTCATTTCATTTTTTATTTTCCTTGTAAACCTTAACTGTTATTTGTTAGTGCCTTACAGAAGTATAATTCTAATATAATAATCTAAGTTAATTTGAGATAATGGGTCATCATCTATAGGATAGATGGAGTGATCTAAGGCTAACTTCTTGCACTAATGTTGACTCCAATCAAATAGAAGTAGTAAATAATTATAAAGTTATAGACATTAAAGTTAAAACCCAGTCCTCTTACTTTAAGACTGGTGAAACTGGTTTGCAGTATGTTTCAGACCAAAGCTTAGAGACTAACGTTATGGAAACAAAAGGGGGGGGGGAGAGAGAGAGAGAGAGAGAACACAAATAATTGGCTCTTGCCCTTTGAGTCAGCTTGAACTCGGGGAACAAGGGGACTTCTCGAAGGGCTTTGTGACTCTGGGCTACATTACCTCCCACTCAGGGGGCTCAATGAGACCCTGGAGAACAGAAAGCTAACCAGTGCACATGCTGCAAAGAGGAAGGTCACTGGAGAAGGAGACATTCCTGATGCTTCCAAGGGAAACACATGGTGAAGGAGACGCTGATCCATCTTAGATGAACTAAAGAAGCTAAGAAGCTAATCACAAGTGCCCAAGAGTGACCCCCTGAGGGAACTCAGCTGAATTTTAGCAATACATAGGAATCAGCATGGTCCTAAACACCTAGCAAAACAGTTACTCTACCAAAGTATAGTCATACCTGGGCATTTAAAGGACTATCCTTCTTTTAATGGAACTTAAGATGTACACTTTTGTTAGCCCTACAGCCCTGGTGTTCCCTAAATTCTGAGGCATGTTTCCTTTGTGAGGCTCATATTTACCCCTGCCTACCAAAAATTGGACTGACCTCTGTATCTTGGTCTTACTTATTCTTCAAATTGATGATTTACTTAACAACTAAAATTTGCCTATTCTGATAATGGCACACACCAGACACAAGAGAGCCTTTCAGTGTATTCCCTTACTCACAGGGATAGATAAATCTGCCAAGATTGACACAGGAGCAACAGGATTAGGAACCTCTATTCACTACTATAAAAAATTAACAGAACAAGTTATTGAAGACATCCAACAGGTCGCCAATGCAATACTGACCTTACAAAATCAATTGATTGTCTGGCTTCTGATATCCTTACTATAAAACAAGGTAGTCTCTGCCCCTGCCTCAGGGAAGAATGCTGTTTCTATGTAAACCATCAGGATTGGTAAGAGACAAGTTTAAATAGCTCCAGGACTGCCTTGAACAGTGAAGATGAGAACGATCTGCTTCCTAGTTGTCCTCATTGGAGGATCTAAAATGATGAACTTTCTGTGTACTCTCCCTCACATCCCTCTTAATATTCATCTTTTACACAATAAATTTCTTCCCTGTATTCTTAATTTTGTACAGAGATAGCATCTTAGTAAGGTGACCCATTTAGCTCATACTGCATCGCAGGAATATGTCAAAGACATTCCTCTCCTGCATTCACAGTATGAGATCCTGAAAACACAAAAAAGGAAAAGATACCCATGATGACTTCAAGCTTTATTCCACATGTACTTTATTCCACATCTGCAGCCTCAACCACAAGGAACCTACAAAGGTTCAGGACACCCTACAACACCATATCCTATCCTGGATTTCTGAAGATGGATAAGTTCCCTTATTTCATCCCTTTTCAGCAGGAAGCAGCCATATGTGACATTGATTCCCCTATTCAGAGTCTATATGAAGGATATGGAAAATAACTCTCAATGATAAAAGGAGTATAATTGGCTCAGAACTTGTTGCCATTTTCCTTATCTACAACTGTTCCCCTGAATGCCCAAGGACTTCCTCCAGCTATAATTAACACATTTCCTGCTTAGACTCAGCCTGTCTACACCCTAGAATACTCAGACCCTTTTACTAGCAAGTTACCATTTTCTCTCTTGAAAATGTGCCCCCTGCTGCTTAATAAAGTACCACTGATTTGCTGAGGTCTGCCTTCATTTCTTTTCCTTTCTATACTCTCTTTCATTTGCTTTCATAACTTACCATTTCCCTTCTGCTTAGGAAAATGGACTGTTATCTATGTCCTTGTCTATAAATCAGGATTTGATCCAGTCTTCACTATTAAAAAAAAACCCCAACATTTCAGTGGTATAAAAAATAAAAGCGCATTGCTCTTGCACAGGTGATTCCAATAGGTTGGATGGTGGGTGTGGGCACCAGAGTCTCTGCTACAGTCATTTTGTATTGTCCCCTTTTTGCTTATCTAGTCACACAATAATGTTGCATAAAACCAACAGAAAAAAACATATATATATATATATATAAATAATTTTCACTTTAGAGCCTATGAACCAGCAGTTTCTGCTGGGCTTGGCTGGGCAGTGCATAGGGTATCAAGTTGCCTTTTCTAATGTCCTAGGTTGAATGAAGTACCAGGGACACTGGGCTTCATCCATTTTGACTTTAAGCAGGGCTCAAGGTCATTGGAGAACAGCAAAGGCAATAGCAGTAAGGAACAATAGCTTTTCCTAGTGCCTCGAGGCTGAAAGGGAGAAATGTAGTTGGACCCATAGTAGGGGACTGCAGAGCCACAGAGCATAGGGCAGGATGCAGCCCTGTGGAAAGAATTGGGACAGTGACTTGCTTTACCTTCTCTCCTTCTTGGTCCCTGGCTCATGGCAAGAGGTGGGTGAGGATGGAGGGAGGCATGTGTTCATGGGAGGACATGGATATGGTACAACCCTCGATTGAGGCTCTGGCTGAACCCAGTCATGGGGACCCATGCGACTGAGGGGAAGTAGGTCAGGCATGACTCTTCCTGTTTGTCCAGAAGATGCCATGGGACTAGCAAGTACACCAGATCTGCTATCCTTGGGAATCAGTCAGGACCAGCCTCTCTCTCAAATGCTCAGGGAGTTTAGAATTCCATAGATGCCTCAGGAGTGATTATGTCATCCTAGAAGCTTCTGACACAAGGGTGAGTTGGGTGGTGGGTCAGTGCTCATTAGGTAAACAAGGCTGTCCCTTTGTAACTCTCACTGGTTTCTCTGAACCCAGAGGCAGAGCTCCTGCTGTTCCAGGAAGTTCAGGTACCCCTTGGTCAGGTTCTGGTGACTTGAGAGAAGTTTGGAGGTCATTTACCCTCTTGGCAGTGTCTACTACTTATAACTCACCACCACTGAGACATCAGGCAGGATAAATCGTGTCTGATGAATTGGGACAGTGACTTGCTCTACCTTCTCTCCTTCTTGATCCCTGCCAAGAGACCTGTGTCACAGGCTTATTTCACTTAGGTGAAGACCCTTCACCAAGCCATGGGATCATGCCAAACATAAGTAACTTGTTATGCAAACCCCTGAAGCTGAACTCTGACCCCTCAATGCCATTCAAAGTGTTGCTGGCATTGATGGCCATCTGCAACACTCTGTGACAGCCTAACCACACCTTCAGGTCTATCTCATTTGTGCTTCTCTAAAACCTCAACAATCCACATGGTTGTTCCCTTCCTCCAACCTTCCCCTGCTATTCACATCATATGTCTGAATTTTAATTTAGTTTTTTACTTAATGTTGGGTCCATCAGGACTTTCCCTTTGAGTTGGAGGGGAGTCTGCCATGCAGGTTTGTTGAGAGCCACAGCTGCAGGGGCCCCAGCAAACTTCCAGCTGCCGGCTGATGATTGGCTCACAGCGGCCCCAGCAACATCTAGCTGATTGGCTCCTCTGCGGTGATGCTCATTGGGCTGTTTCCCTGCCCTTTCAGACCACGGAGCTGCTCATTGGGGGACTTTTTTGGCTCCGCCCACGTGACCCAGCCAATCAGCCTCAAGAGCAGGAGGATTGTGAGAGGTGGAGAGAGAGGCTTGTGGAAAGCCGGTGGTGGCAGTTGGGGCTCTGAGGGTTTTTCCTGAGAGGCTGTTTTGTTTGGCGTGTGTGGTTCTAAAAATAAAGTTAGTTTCTTTTGACAAGTGGCTCCTGATTGTGCCCAGCCAGACTGCGGCACAGGTTCTCCCCTTCTCTGCTGACAGCAACTCTCCTGGCCCAGTAAGACTAGTGTCTCTTGGACAACTCCCAGTGGGCACAGAGCTGGCACTCACATGAAGAAAGTCCACAGTGACTTGAGAGGTTCATTCAATAGAAGGGAATGAGTTTTACTGCTGCCAGATGGACATAGTCAAAGGCCAGAGCTGCAAGGAGGCCAAGGAAGGACCAGGATGGAAATGTTGTCATGGTAAAGTGATGAGGGAGTTCTGGGCTCTGAGGAAGGCCATCCAAAGATGCCAACCCCAACAATGGTTGAGGGCTTCCTGCAGGAACCAGATCCTCTGCCTCTGGAAACACAGAGAAAGGACTTCAGCTTGGCCATGTGCTCTAACTTCTGTCCTCACTCCACAAACCTAGTCAACTGCTCTAGATCACTCAGTAAGGAAGCTCCCATTCTGTTGGAGGCCTTTGGGTACCATATTCCCTTGGCCTGGAATATTCGCTGTCTTTCTCACCATACCTTGGTTCACCGGGCACCACTGCTTTCAGGTGAGGGATGACTCTGTTGGAAAATTCACTTCTGACCAGGGAGGAAGCCCTCGACTTGCTTGCCTTGTGTTCTCCCTGGTATTTAGTCTGTTGCTCCTCATGGTGGGGTTCCCAAAACTGCCAATGTTTTCACTGAATGCCTGTTGAAAACAAGGGTGGACACAGACTATTATGTAACCAATACCTGTGTTTGTGCAATGGGGAGGGCATTCCTGGGTCGAGGGATGAGCTAAGAGGAGAAGGGAGATAAAGTAGACTCTCAGACTGCAGAACTCTACAAGATCACAAGGAATTTTGCCATGAGTTTTGGTAGAAACTGCAAATCCAAAGTTGCTTAGGCACACAATATAGGGTGTTGCTAGAATCTCAGAGAGTAGGATTAATGGCGACGATTGGCCACTATAATCCAAGGCCCCTATTCAGCTGAAGAGGATGTTTTGGGATTTGATGTGGGTGGTGGTGGCATAACATGGTTAATATACCATTGCCACAGGTTTTACACTTTAAGTCAGCTAATTTCATGTTATATTGTTATCATCTAAAAAATTTGAAGCAAAGAGAAGTGTTTAAATGTCTCTAAATCCATAAGGAGGACCTAAAGATTGGAGAGAGAAATGATGTTGAAGTTTTCAAAGAGGTAACCATTATGCATACAACCAGTGGGCACTGCCACTTTGACCCCAGCTTCCCTAGTCATGGACAGGGTACAGAGAGGAGAAGACATATATTGGAGGTAGAACTAGGATTTGAACCCAAGTCTGTTTGACTCCTAAATTCATATTTCCTCCAAAAGGTAGGCCTGCCCTCAGGGCAAACCTGGTAGTGGGGAGCCTGAGCATAACCAATTTGGGGACTACCTGCAGAATACAATGTTGCAAATCCAAATATGAAATCTTGGAAGGGGCCCTGTAAGGGAGGGAGGGATATGGAAGCTTAGGTTTTGTAGCTTCCCAGCAAATGAATTTCTTTCACTACAACTTAGATTTCATAAGCTTCCCCAAGGCTTTGAGGCAGTTTGGTGGCCTCCTCCCTGAGGCCATAGCTTCCTGGTCCCCTACATCCTACTCCATCCCATCCCCATATGGTACCGTGAGGCATCCATGTCCTGCCTGCAGCATCACATTCAATATACCTACACCAGGCCTCCTCAGAGAACTCCAGACCTCAGTCAGTCCCACACTTTCGACACAGAAATTGTGCCCTGTGGTGTTGCAGTCCCCAGGCCTCCTCTTTTGCACACGGCAGCTGTCTACTGTTGGGTGCCCGTCAGCTGGCAGCATTGCTGGTGGCTGAAAAGGACCCCTGCAGCCCCACAGCAGTGTCAAGAGCATTGCTCAGTGTGTGAATGAAGGAGAAGAGAGGCTGCAGAGGAGGTGAGTGTGGGGACTGCCTAGAGTCTTACCCAGAATCTTACCCAGACCGGTAAAGCTGGGCAGAGAGAAGCCCAGCTGGAAAGCACCTTGTTGCTGAGCCAGGGACCCTCATCTGTTGCCTGTGAGGAGAGCCTGAGGTTAGTGGCACAGTACTCAGACTCCTAGGTGTGGGAGAGCACTGGGGTGGACCCCAGAGAGCCCTGGGTGGGCTTTGTGAGAGATGTTGTGACCTGAAGTGCCAAGCTTCCTAGGGTTGGAGCCAGGGGCTGGTCCAGATCCTGCTGACCCCCATCTCACAGTTTCATTTCCAAGTCTTCATGAAGGTGCATGGACTTGGGCTCCCTGCATGGTCATAGCCCAGCAACGTGCCCTTGGGATTTCTGATTATGAAACATTCATGAATCTGCCAATGTGGTGGCCACCCATATTGGCTACCCACAGGTGGACAGACCCTGGACATTCTCTCCTGAATGCCAGCTGGAGGCTGAGGGCTGAGGCTGCCCTGGTCACTCTCAGCTTTGGGGAAGCCAGTGAGTGGAGGGGTACATAGCTGTAGGACTCAGTGTTGAATGGAGTCCCACAATATTTTAGGGATCTGAAGGCTGCACTGTCCTATGTGCTTGGCCCTTTGCCTTCCCAGCAGACCAATCCTTAGCACTGGGGAAAGGAGGCTTTGGTGAGACTTCTAATTGGAAACAAGATTTTTGCAATATATGCACCTTGGTGGGGGCTCAAAGGCCTGGGGACATGAGTACTGACTGTCATAGGGTGTTATCTACATGTGCCAATAAATTTAGAGAGCCCATAATATACTAATGAGGTTGGAGGCTGTGAAGTCAGATTTTTGTTGCTGCAGTTAAAATACCTGACAAGAACAACTTAGGGAAGGAAAGATTAATTTTGGCTCATGTTTTCAGAGGATCCAATCAATGGTCATCTTGTTCTAAAGTAGAAACCGGATGGAGATGAGTCATGGCAGAGGTAAGCTGCTAAACTCCAGCAGCCAGGAAGCAAAGGAGAGAGAGGAAAGGGTGGAGGAAAGACAAACCCCTCTAGGGCACGCCCCCAGTGACCTACTTCCTATTACTAGTTCCCACCTCCCAGTAGTTCATTCAGCTATTAATGGTTTAATCCACTGATGAGGCCAGAGCCTTCATGAGCCTAAAAGTCCCACTCCGAACTTTGCTACATTGACTATGCTATCAACACATGAGCTGTTGGGGAACATTCCAGATTCAAACCTTACTATTCCCACACCCCGACACACACGCTCAAAAATCTTCCTTTAATGGACTAATCCTTTGATAGCTGAATAGACTACTGGGAGGTGGATCCCGGATGGAGGAAGTAGGTCACTGGGGGCGTGGTGGGAAGGGGTATTATTCTCCCAGGCCCCTCTTCTCTCTCCATCTCACTGTCTCTCTTTCTGGCCCTCTATCAGTTTCCCGACTGCTTTGAATTCAGCTTTCCTCTGCCACAAACTTCTACTGTGATGTTTCTGCCCTGGAGCCAGCTGACAAAGGACTGAACCTTAAAACCGTGAGCCAAAATAAATCTTTCCTCATCTAGTTGTTGTTCTCAGGTATTTTGATCACAAAATGAAAAGCTGACTCACACAGAGGGGTGGGGACTGTATATATCAGTGTTTTATATAAATCATTCTATTAAATTTCAAAACAACTGTGGAAGGCTGTTGTTATTTTACCCTGTTCTGCAGAGGAAGACAACAGAGGCTCAGAGGTTAAGTGACATGCCCAAGGACACATAGCTAGAAATGGAAGGAACCAAGGTTCCAACATCCAGCAGGTGTTTCTGATCCTACACCTCCTTCCACTGGTGGTGGCCTGCTTCTTTTTGGGCCACAGTAAAGACACACAGTTGAGATGTCTCCTAAGTTCTGGGGAGGTCTGGGACACTCACATGGCTTCTTCTCTCTCCTCCAGGGATGCAGGGAAGGCATGCGTGAAGGTTTAGCTGTCACTTGTGGAAACTGCAGACACGGAAGTCTCCCCATGGCACCTCATCACATCCGCAAATACCAGGAGACTGACCACAAAAGGGTCCTGGAGTTGTTCTCCCAAGGGATGATCGAGCATGTCCCTGCCACCTTTCGCCACATGCTGAAGTTGCCACAAACATTCTTGCTCTTACTTGGGGTGCCCATCACCCTACTCCTGGCCTCTGGCTCTTGGCTCCTGGCTCTTGTATCCAATGTCACCTTCCTTGTTTTCCTATGGCTGTTGGCCAGACAGCCTTGGAGGAAGTACGTGGTCGTGTGTTTCCAGACAGATCTTGCAGACATCACCAAATCCTACCTGAGGGCCCATGGCTCCTGCTTCTGGGTGGCTGAGTCTGGGGGCCAGGTGGCAGGCATAGTGGGTGCTTTGCCAGTGAAGGATGCCCCCCCAGGGAGGAAGCAACTGCAGCTGTTTCACCTCTCTGTGGCCTTGGAGCACCGAGGTGAAGGACTAGGGAAAGCCCTGGTCATGACTGTCCTCCAGTTTGCAAGGGCTCAGGGCTACAATGAGGTTGTCCTTGATACTAGCATAGTACAGCAGGCTGCTTTGACCCTCTACCTGCGCATGGGCTTCCAGAAGACAGGAGAGTACTTTTATAACAAGGTCTTTAGACTAGTGTACCTTTCTACCATTCGTTTAACATACTTCCTCCCATCTGCTCAGGAAGGAGGCCCATGAGCTATTGTCTTGTGTATCAGTCAGGATCTGATTGACAATCCTGTAGCACAAGCAAACCCTGGCATTTTGGTAGAACAAATGATGAAAACTCCTTGCTAGTGCACATCTGAGTCCAACATGTTTGATGGTGAGGTGTGGGGGCTTCTATTCCATTCAGTGCTTCTAGGTACAGTGATTCTTTTGTCTATCACCACAGTAATGTATAAATAACAAGCCGAGATGATAATGTGCACACACGTTGCTTGAGTCTGTGAGCCAGTTTTCTTCTGGTCTGTGCTGGGCAGCTCTCTGGGTCTCAGGATATCTATGCAAATGGTCAGGATTGACTGCAGTACTGGTTATAATGTGTGTCATCTTGTCCCAGCAGGCCAGCTCAGGCAGGGTTTAAAGTCATTTCAGAGCAACCAAACCAAAATGAGAAAAGAACAAAGACTTCTACATGTCCCCACAGGTGACACTTGTGGAAACATCCCAGACTCAGGAGAGATTAGACTGGTTCAGTAGTGGAGGAGCTGCAGAATCACAGAGCAGAGGGGCACAATGTGGCCCTATGAGAAGAACTGAGCAGAAATGCACTCACTCTGGTGCCATGTCCCTGCAGAGGCGTGGAAAGGTAGCTGTGGATGGAGGGGGATGTTTCCATCAGGAGACCTGGGTATGGGTATGGTGCAATCCTGTGGTGCAGGCAGGGCCCATTCCCATGGGCCACCTTGACTGAGGGGAGGTCATGTATGGAGCCTTCCTATGTATCCTGAAGGAGTCATAGTGAGGTGAGTGTCCCAAAATTAACCTGGATCGGCACATAGCCTGGTCCCAGACACTGTCCCCAAATGCTCACAAACTCCAGATTTTAAAAGGTACCTCAGAATAGATCCTCCTGTACAAGGAAGAGTTGGGACATGGGTCAGGGCTGATGTTTTCAGGACTGTTGCCCTTTCCCATCTGTTTAGGATGGGAACTCTGGCATGTTCATGGCCACCTGGAGCCTCTTACTTGATCTGTCCAACTCAGAGGCACAATTCCAAATCTGGTGAATCCCAGAAAACCTTAGTTACCTTTTGATATTTGATCAGCATGGGAGATATTCCCCTTCTCTGGCATTTCTCCTGTCTCCCTGGGCCATAGCTTGTCCAATCCTGGCATCCAGCCTTGTCATACACCCATTTCCCCTACACAGAAAACTTTAACCATGCTCGTGGACTGGGTCCATGAGTGACTAGTTGTTCAGAACCACAGCCTCAACTTCCCACTGCCCCATCCTTTTCTCCTGCCCCTGGTCTTGAAGATCAAACATAGAACCCTCTGTCAGCTCATCCCTCTCCCTCAGGCCTGCCTCCCTGTGCTATCATAGAAAAAAGAAATCACACCTGTTCCCCTGACCCTCCCCATTCCCACAGTCTTGTGACACACATCAGGTGTCTTTGGCCTCCTGAATTGTACATAAGTCTTCAGGACACCACTGGGAGGTCAAGAGGAGGAAGTTCTGCAGGTTCTCCAGACTCTGCTGCTACCAGTTCCCTTCCCCAATGAGACCAGGGTCTAAGGGGCAGTGCCCAGAGGGTAAGATTCTGAGGGAGGTTTACAGTATTCCCAGTGTTTTGAAAACTCTCAGGAAAATGGTTTTTCTCACCCACATGTACTTGGTATCAGGACATGTTAGGGCTAAGAAGCCTGAGGGGTAGAGGGGGAAGGACGGGCCCAGGATGGAAACACTGTCACACTGGACTGGTGGGTCCTGGGCACTGAGTACAACCCCATCACTGGTGGAGGGCTCCATCAGGTGCCAGGAATCTCAGAGACAGGACTGCAGCTTGGTCTTCCCCTGCCCCAGCACTTCCACTCAGACCGTAAACATAGCCAGCTGCTCTACTGAGCTCCAAAAGGAAGCTCTCATTCTGTTGGAGATTGTGAACAGAATGTACCCTTGACCTGGAACACTCTCCTCCCCTCTTCCCAACACATACCTTTGTTCATTCAGCAACCATGCTACCCAGAATTGACTGGGCAGGAAAATAACATTTGAGTAGGGAGGAAGCCTTTCATCCTGCTTGCATTCTGGCCCTCATGAAATTTCATCTGTGGCTATTCACAATCAGGTCCCCACATTAGCTGCCAAGTTGCCTGGAATCCTGCACAAACAAGGGTGGATACAAATTCTATTATGTCCACAATACTAACATTAGCTTCTGGGTGTTCGTCCTGGACAGTCTCTTTCTGCCTGCATATGGTGGCCGGGTTCCCAGGAGGAGAGGGCAGGAGTGTTCTGTGCCTCCTGAGGCTCCCAGGCCTGGTCACCACTCTCTCAGGCCAGAGCATTATGGAGTCAAGGAGTGGGTCACAGGAAACAGGGAGAAAACAGGAACCTCAGACTGTTGTACTCTACAAGATAAGCCAGAAATTTGGCCATGAGATCTGAAATAAAATGTGCAAATCAAAAGGAGGTTGTGCAGACAGCTTGGGGTGTTATAAGGATTGGGGAGAAGGAGCAGTGGCAAAAAAATGCCTGCTGGAGTATAAGCGTCCTCTTGGGTAGGTGGCAATGTTCGAGGACTTGATAAAGATGGTGGCAGCACAACATTGAGAATGAACCAAATGGCACAGCTTTTATATGTTAATTAGGTTAATTTTATGTAGATTTCATCTAAAAATTTAGAAGAAAATAGTTTAGATGATTCTAAAAGCATTGAAAAGGTTACAGAGAATAGATGTCAAGGGGTTTTCTTCGGGAGAGGGGCTGCTGTGAGTGGTACCAGTGGGTCCTGCCACTTTGACCCAAGCTTTACCAATTAGGGACAGGGTTGAGAGCATTTCTAAAGAAAATGCTCACAAAAAGATTAGAGGACCACTCTTCCTCTCTATCTGTGTGTGTGTGTGTGTGTGTGTGTGTGTGTGTGATTTTATTATTAGCTGCTGGGTGTTGAACTCAAAGACTCATTCACACCAAGCTAGACCTCTAGTATTGAATTACACTCCAGCCTCCCCAAACCCCTGTTTTAATGTCTAGCCATGCAGAATGCAGCCTTTTAATTTTTTTCCCTTGGTCGTTTCCCTGGCTCTGAGAGCAGTGAGACTCCTGGGTCATGCCACCTGGCCTCTGGAGCTAAAGACAAAGTCTACAGAGGTAAAATTTCTCTTTCTCAATACCAAGCCCAAACTACAACACCCCCACTATCAACTTGCTGAGTATCATGTATGAATGGTCTGCATGTTCCTTTCTAGAAGATCCTCAGGAAGTGAAAAGGTTATACTAGGTAGCTCCCAGGGCTGGGTTATTCATTTTCCCTGTTCCCTTACATAGGATTCTTTGGCAGCTACTCACTGCCACAAGCAAGATGTGGTTCATAAGAGCTTTTGCATCCAGGCCACACACAAGCCCCTTATTGATTCATGCTGACATGATCTGCAACAAATACCCAATTCCAGCCAGCTTCCCAGGAGGCTCTGGGACTCCTTCCATAACTTAGTATGAACTTGAACTGGGAAGTCTTTGAACTGGAAGATATTTCACAAATGATCAGGTTTGACAGTTTGGACCTCTTGGCTCACAGACACATTTGAAGAAATAGCCTCGAAAATGAACCCACAAATATGGCTCAGCCAAACCAGGAGAAGAAATTCTGCCTTGAAATGAGATAGCCCACAGTTCCCTAAAAGCAACAACCATGAAGTGAGGACCCAGGAGAATCTGTCCCTGTATTGTTCTCTGAGGCTGCCCTCCACTCAAGTGCAGAATCTTTGCAAACCCTACTGCACTTGGGAATGCCCACACTGCTCATGGCTGCCCCACCTCAACCTCCAAATTGTGCCTGTCTTCATCTCCATGTTTCCTTCAACTCCAAACAGAAACAGGGAAGCTAGGTCATCCAGGTTGATTATACATGCTGTTTGTGCCAGTTGTGGGGGTGGTGGGGAAACTCCCACCCGTATAATTCATTCTGGGGGTTCCCTTGGTTATTGGCTATAACCTCCCACCCAGGAGCACTGAGGCCCTGGATTGGACTAAAAGGAGGAAAGAAGGACAAACACTGCAATCTGTTCTTGTTGCACAACATGTGAATGTGTTTAATGTCTCTGGTCTGGGCAATTAAAAATGCCACCAATGGAAAATTGAATGCTCTCTACATTCTATACCAATGATACAAAGGACACATCTTACGGATGATGCTGCTGTCATAGCTCTACAGAGGATAGTATGTGTCAAGAACAAGAAAGTAGCCTGAGAAAGTGAAGTCAATGCTCATCAACCAAATGTGTGGTACTATGCTACACACGGATGACAGTGGCAACCAGCTCCAGGTCTGTTAGTAATCTGTGGCTTCCCTGGAGTCAGTGCAACTTCATGGAGATCAAGGTCCAATTTGACTCTTTAACTTGAAAAATATATTTGCTTCAGGGAACCATAGAGAAATCAACGGAAAACCCATTCAGTGTTCAGAGATGATAAACTTATAACATGCTCTCTGGTTTCCTCCTAATTCTTTCCCCAATGGCCTTCATCACCACCATCCACCTCTTGCTCCTGCCTATCCCATAATAAGCACAACCAGAGATAGTGCAGAGTGGAGGCCAGAGTATGCATAGATACAGAATATTGGGATTTCTCTTCTTCACAGGCCACTTCACTTATGCACAGTGTTGAGGATTATCCTCAACCACTGTATCCTGCAGGGCACCCAGTTTCCTGTCTATGTTTATAGGCAGTTTTCAGTGACATGAACCCTCAGGACCTGGGCTCACAGTGTTCCTGCATCTGCATTGAAGTGTTGATTCCTTGGGCTCAAAGGGCAGCCAAAGATGGATTTTACCTAGACCAGGAAAGTTTGGGCAGGAAGAAGCAGAGCTGTGAAGTACATTGTTGCTGAGTCAGGGAACCTGAACACTTGCCCAGGGTGAGAGACCCCAGGGTGAGAGGCACAGTGTTCATGTTGCTAGTCTGTATGTGCAGTGGATCAGAGCTGGCCTCAGAGAGGGTCAAGTGGGCTGGATGAGAGATAGTATGGCTTTAAGCAAATAGGAAATAGAAGGCAGTTCTCCCACAAGAGGCAGAACACTCCTCCGTTCCAGATCCTGCTTCCCTGTAAATCTTTTACCTGGTGTTTAAAACAGTGAGTGGACTTGGACTCTTCTCCAACATGACCTAGTTGTGTCCTTGAGGTTTATGATTAACAAGTGTCCAGAAGCCAACCAATGATGTGGACAACCAGATCTCTTCCCAGAAGTAGGGAGGGTACTAGACAGTCTCTCCTGGGTGCCAGTCGCAGTCTGGACTGAGGCCACTCTGGAACCTTGTGTCTCTGTGGTAGCAGGTGAGAGGATGCAGGTGCAAGGTCAGGGCTTTCCGAACAGGTTGACAGTAAGGACTGTGGTGGGGATCTAAAGGTCATGCTGTTTTGGGTGCTTGGTCCTTTGCCTTCTCAGCAGCCTAAACCTTTACCATCAGGCAGGATGCTTTGCTTTGCTGAAACTTGTACTTGGCAACACAGGATTCCTCTAATATGGATCCAGGAGAATGTCCAAAGGACTGGGAAAATGAGGTTTGACTGCCACAGGGAACCATCCTAATGTACCAAGAGTTCAGAGAGCCCATAATGGGGCAATGAGGGTGGAGGGGAAGGGACTGGATACATGGCAGCTTTATTTAAGATATTGTACTGAATCCTCAGAATAACTCTAGAAAGCAGGTATTATTTTCCCCATTCTGCTGATGAAGACACACAGGCTTTAGCGACATATCCAATGCCCCACAGCTAGAGAGGATGAACACAAGTTCCAATTAGGTATTATGAGGCACACCCTTTGGCAGTTTCTCCATAGTCCCTGGGAGGCCTGGTGGCCTGGGGACACTAAAACATGGCTTCCTATCTCTTTTCCAGGGTTTCCAGGAAGGTGTGCAGGCAGGTCTAGCTGCCTCTCCTGGACCTCGAGATTGCAGACACAGAAGTCTCCCCCATGGCTTCTTATCACATCCGCAAATACCAGGAGAGTGACAACGACAGTGTTCTGGCCTTATTCTCCAGTGGGATGACTGAGCACATCCCTGCTACATTCCGCCACATGTTGATGCTGCCCCGAACGCTCTTGTTCTTACTTGGAGTGCCCCTCACTTTACTGCTAGTCACTAGCTCCTGGCTCCTGACCATAATGTCCAGCTTTACCCTACTTATTTTCCTGAGGCTGCTTGCTACTTTTCCCTGGAAGGTTCATGAAGCTCTATGTTTGCGCACAGACCTGGCTGACATCACCAAGAACTACATGAGTTCATGTGGCTCCTGCTACTGGGTGGCTGAGTTTGAGGGACAGGTGGTGGGCACAGTGAGTGCTCTCCCAGTAGCAGACCCTCCCTTAGGGAAGAAACAATTGCAGCTGCTACACCTCTCAGTGGCCAAGGAGCACCGCGGTAAGGGGATCGCAAAAGCCCTTGTCAGGACTCTCATCCAGTTTGCCCGGGTTCAGGGCTACAATGAAGTTTTCATTGAGACTACCACAATGCATTACAGTGCCCTGGCACTCTACCAGGCTATGGGCTTCCAGAAGAAAAGCCAGATTTACTACAGCATGATTTGGAGGATACTGGATATTCCTAAAGTTGATTTAATGTACCACCTTCCTTCTGCTCAGGAAGAGGGACTGTGATCTATTTCCCTGTGTATCAGTAAGAATCTGGACCTGTCTTCTCTAGTAACAACCAACCCCTGATATTTAAGTGGTATAAACAATAAAAGCTCATTGTTCTTGCATGTCTGTGTTCATCAGTTAGGATGGTAGGATGTGGGCACTGGCATCTCTGCTGTAGTCATTTTGGATTGTCCCCTCTTCATTTATCCAGTCACATAGTAATGTTGCATAGAACCAATGAAAAAACAATGATGCACACCTTTCACTTTAGTTCCTGTGAACCAAGCAGGTTCTGCTGAGCTTGGCTGGGCAGTGTTCTGGATCTCTGGTTGCCTTTTCTAATGTCCTTGGTTGAATGAAATGCCAGGGACACTGGGCTTCATCCATTTCCAGCTTAGCCAGGTTTCAAAGTCATTGTAGAACAAAAGGCAATAACAGAAAGGAGCAATAGCTTTTCTGAGTGCCTGAAAGTGTCACCTGTGGAAACATCCAGGCTGAGAGGGAGAAGTTGGCTCTGTAGTAGAGGAACTGCAGAGCTACAGAGCATAGGGGCAGGATGTAGCCTGTGGGAAGAATTGGGACAGTGACTTGCTCTACCTTCTCTCCTTCTTGGTCCCTGGATCATGGTAAGAAGTTGGGTGAGGATGGAGGGAGGCATGTGTTCATGGGAAGACATGGATATTATACAACCCTCAAGGCTCTAGCTGAACCCAGTCACATGGGTCTACACAACCGAGAGGAGATAGGTCAGGCATGACCCTTCCTGTTTGTCCAGGAGGTGCCATTGGACTGGCAAGTACACCAGATCTGCTATCCTTGGGAATCAGTCAGGACCAGCCTCTCTCTCAAATGCTCAGGGAGTTTAGAATTCCATAGATGCCTCAGGCCTGATTATGTCATCCTAGAAGCTTCTGACACAAGGGTGAGTTGGGTGGTGGATCAGGGTTGATGTTAGCAGGGCTGTCTCTCCCAGGTACTTCATTTCCATGTGGGTCTGGAACTCTCACTGGTTTCCCTCAACCTAGAGGCTGAGCTCCTGCTGTTCTAGGGATTCCAGGCATCCCTCAGTCAGGTTCACCTTGGCAGTGTCTCCTACTCATAGCTTGCATCCACTGAGAGGTCAGGTGGCTATACCCTGCTCAATCCTTCCAACTGGACTTGTTAAAGAGCCATTTCAACTTTGAAATGCACTAGCATGATCATGGGATGTTTCCAAATATGACTGACAAATTGCCTGGGACCACAGGCACCAACTCTGCACCCTAACCCCCCCATACCATTCTATATATTGCTGACCTCGATGGCCACCACAGTGCCCTCTGTCTTTCCCCACCTTCAGGCCTATATCTGTTGTGATTATCTTAAACCTCAATAAGGAACACAGGGGTTTCCCTTCTTATTCACAGTCCCTACTGTTTGCCTCAGGCATTTATTGCCTCCTGATCTGTGGTTATGTTTCCAGCTTTTCATTTAATGGTGGGGCCCACAGGACAGCCCCTGTGAGGTGGGGAGGAGAACATGCAGTTCTCCTGCTCTGCTGCCACCAGCTACCCTCTCCCAGCAAGGCCAGTGCTTCCTGGAGCAGTTCCCAGTGGGCAAGAGGCAGGATGGTCCCAATGCTTTGAAAGTTTCAATCAATCACAGGGAAATGGCTTTACTCACCAAGATGTGCACGGTATCAGGCCACTTTGGAGCTCAGAGCTCTGAGGGGAAGAGAGGGGAAGGATGGGTCCAGGATGGAAACACTCTGATAGTAAGTAATGGGAGTCCTGGGCACTAGAGAAGATTGTCAAAAGGCTCCAACCCCATCACTACTGAAGGGCTCCCTCAGGGGCCAGGAAACTCAGAGTCAAGACAGTAGTTTGGCGTTCCCCTGTCCCAGAGCCTCAACTCACTCCTCACACACAGTCAGCTGCTCTAGTTAGTTCCAAAAGTAAGTCTTCGTTCTTTTGGAGGTCTTTGAACATGTTGTTCCCTTGGCTTGGAACATTCTCTTCCACTCTCTCCAACACATACCTTTGTTCAGCAATCATGTTTTCAAGAGATGGACAGTGTTGATTGGGTAGGAAAGATAATTCTGAGCAGGGAAGAAGCCTTTCATCCTGCTTTCATTCTGGTCTATGCCTTCTCACAATAGGGTCCCTATACCAGCTGCCAAGCTGCCTGGATGCTGTACAAACAACAGTGAATACAAAGCCTATTGTGTCTGGAAGACTCACATTAGTTTGTGAATATTCATCTTGGACAGTTTCCTTCTGCCTAAACATGATGACCAGGTTCCCAGGAGGCAGAGGGCAGAAGTGTCCTGTGCTTGCTTAGGCTCCCAGGCCTGGTTACCACTCTCCCAGCCAGGGAACATTACTGGGTCAAGGAGTGGGCAAGGTTGGAACAGGGAGACAAAGTGGAACTTCAGACTATGGCACTCTAAAAGATAAGCAAGATATTCTGCCATGAGATCTGAGATAAATATGCAAATCCAAAGCATGTCATGCAGACAGCTTGAGGTGTCACTAGAACTGGGGAGAGGGATGGCTGCTGAATGTTTGGGGACTTGATAAAGATGGTGGTGGTGCAAGATTGTAAATGTTGAGAAATGTCAAAAACTTTTATAATATTTTATTTTATTTTTGCAGTGCTGGGGATGAACTCAGACCTAGCACATGGTAGGCAAGGGCTTTACAGCCTGAGCTACATCATCAGTCCATAAATTTTAAAATAATTCCATTTTATTAGGTTTCATCTAAAATATGAGAAGAGTTTAGATGACTCAAAACTCACAAGGAGGACCTAAAGTTTGGAGAGAGCAAGGATGTTAAAGTGTTTTCTTAGGGATAAAGTAGCTAATGTACCCAGTAGCAATGGGTACTACCACTTTGGTCCCAGCTTCACAAATTAGGGACAGAGATCAGAGAGATTAAGATACACTGAAAGAGGGGACTAGGCTTGAATCCTGGTCTGTTTGACTCCCAATTTCATATTTCCTCCAAAAGGCAGCCTTACCCCCCAGAGCAAATCTTATTGTATAGATCTGGAGCATAGCCAATTTGGGGCCTACCTGCAGAATATAAAATCCAAATAGGACTTCTAGGAATGAAACTGTGGGATGGAAGGGATGGACTTTGAAGCTTAAACCTTGTAGTTTCTCGGTAAATTTGTCTCTTCCCAGTCCCTGTACGATTTGGAATACACACACTGCCTGTCTGTTGTTTAGTCAGTCAGGGCTGCAGAGAAGGTGTACATGAAGGTTTAGCTGTCACATGTGGAAACTACAGACACAGAGGTCTCCCCATAGCACCTCATTATATACACAAATACCAGGAGACTGACCACAAAAGAGTCCTGGACTTATTCTCCCAAGGGATGGTTGAGCACATCCCTGCCACCTCCTGCCACATACTGAAGTTGCCAAAAACAATCCTGGTCTTATTTGGGGTGCCCACCACCCTACGCCTAGCCTAAGGTCTTGGCTCCTGGCTCTTGTGTCCAATGTTGCCCTCCTTGCTTTCCTATGGCTTTTCCTATGCTGGCCAGGCAGCCTTAGAGAAAGTATGTGGACGTGTGTTTGCAGATAGACCTTGCTGACATCACCAAATCCTACCTGAGGGCCCGTGATTCCTGCTTCTGGGTGGCTGAGTCTGGGGGCAGGTGGCAGGCATAGTGGGTGCTCTGCCAGTGGAGGACGTCCCCCAGGGAGGAAGCAACTGCAGCTGTTTCACCTCTCTGTGGCCTTGGAGCACTGAGGTGAAGGACTAGGGAAAGCCCTGGTCATGATTGTCCTCCAGTTTGCGAGGGCTCAGGGCTACAGTGAGGTTGACCTTGATACTAGCATAGTACAGCTGGCTACTCTGACCCTCTACCTGTGCATGGGCTTCCAGAAGACAGGAAAGTACTTGTTTGATAAGATATTTAGACTACTGGATATTTCTACAATTCATTTAACATGCTTCTTCCCATCTGCTCGGGAAGGAGGCCCATGAACTATTGTCTTGTGTATCAGTCAGGATCTGATTGACAATCCTGTAGCACAAGCAAACCCTGGCATTTTGGTGGCACAAATGATGAAAACTCATTGCCGGTGAACATCTGAGTCCAACATGTTTGATGGCGAGGTGTGGATATGGGGGCTTCTATTCCACTCAGTGCTTCTAGGTGACAGTGATTCAGGTGTCTAGCACCATAGTAATTCTGTATTATAAAAAGCCAAACAATAATGCGCACACACATTGTTTATAAGTCTGTGGGCCAGTCTTTGTTCCTGGTCTCTGCTGGGCAGCTCTGTGGGTCTCACAATACCTATGGAGATGTCCTGAATTGACTGCAGCGCCGGTAACATGTACATCATCTTGTCCCAGCAGGCCAGCTCAGGCAGGGCTCAAAGTCACTGGAGAGCAGCCAACGCAAAATGAGAAAGGAACAAAGACTTCTCCATGTCCTCACAGGGGTCACTTGTGGACACATTCCAGACTCCAGGGAGAAATGGAGCTGGCTCAGAAGTAGAGGAGCTGCAGAGTCCAGAGCAGAAGGGCATGATGTGGCTCTATGGGAAGAATTGGGCAGCAATGCACTCACTGTAGTTCCCTGTCCCTGCAGAGGGGTGGGGAGGTGGCTGTGGATGGAGGGGGATGTTCCATAGGGAAACCCTGGGTATGGTGCTGGCAGGGCCCATTACCATGGGCCAGGCTCACTGAAGGCAGGTTGTGTATGGAGCCTTCCTGTGGGTTCTGGGGGAGGACATAGAGAGGTGAATGTTCTAAAATTATCCTTTATTGGCACCCAGCCTGGTCTCAGTCTCTTTCCCCAAATATTCAGTTTTTCATAGGTCCTCAGGATAGATCTTCTTGTAGAAGGGAGAGTTGGGACATAGGTTAGTGCCAATATTTGCAGGACTGTCACCCTTTCCCAGATGCTTAAGCTGTATCTCTGGCATGTTCCTGAGGGCCTGGAGCCACATACTGGTCTCCCTAACCAAGAGGGAGAACTCTCACCCAGAGAGTCAATGTGATACTGATCCATAAACTTCTACCCCTTAGGCAGTGTTAGAGGATCTTTCTCATCTTAGTTCCTACTTCTCAGCATTGAGGGGACACCTGGGCCACAGCCTGTCCAGTTTTGGGATTCAGCCTTGGCCTACACTCACTTCACCTACACAGAAACCCTTAACCATGCTCATGGGCTTTGTCCAAACTCAAGAGACAAGTTGTCTAGGACCAAAGGCCTCAACCTCCTGTCATGGTTTTCTCCTGCCCTTGGCCTTGATAACCAAACCTAATAGCCTTGACTGGCCCATCCTGTTCCTTCAGGCTGTCTCATTTGTGCTTTGATGAAATCAATAATGTATGCACCTGTTCTTCTGACCCTCCCCACTTTTGTCTTGTTTTTCAACAGGGCTTGGCTGAATAAAGAGCCTGTGTGTGAGAAGAGTAAGAAATCCAAATGCAAAGCATCATCCCTGAGTATTTGAGGCAGGTCAGTGGCTACAATCCTGCCTGGGATGCCTTCAGCATCATCCCTCCCACCCCTGCCACCTCATCTGGTACTGATGCGAGGATCCATGTTCTTCCTTTGCATTCATACTCACTTTCCCTTCACCAGGGGAAAAACCCAGACCTAGTCCCGCAACTCTTCTGCAAAGCAAAAGTGCCCTCTGGTGGTGCAATCCCCAGGTTTGCTCTCTTGGGACCCCAGACACCCAGGATTTCCTTCTGGAAAGCATCCCTGAGTAGCCTGGCTAAGCTTGCTCTGGTCTCCTGCAGTGCAGGAGGGTGCAGGCTGGCCCTGAACAAAGGGTACCTGGCACTTGTTCAACTCATGTGGAGTCCCAAGAAGCCTCTAAGAGCTTCTGCTATGGTTGAAGTAGATGCCAGTCGGGAGCACAATGAGTGAATATTTGTTCTAATCTTGTTCTATGCTGGGGAGGCTCCAGATAAAGTCCTCTGGCCATGGAGAAATAGAAATAAAAAGCATTTTTCCACTGAGCGTAGTGTTTGCACACCTTTGGCCCCAGTGTCTTGGGAGGCTAAGGCAGGAAGATCCCAAGTTAGAAGCCAGCCTCAGCAACATAGTGAGATCCTGTCTCAAAATAAAAAATAAAAAAGAGCTGGGGTTGTGACTCAGTGGCAGAGGACCCCAGTACCACAACAACAAAAAACAAAAGATGAGGACAACAATACAACCTTGATATCTCCTCCTAGCTTAGAGAGTCTCTCTGCAGGGGCAAGAGAAAAAGAAAACAATTTTATCACTGGAGAAGCGTTAGACCTCTGTGATGTTCATCACCGGGAAGACCTAGGAGGTCATAGGAGAGAAAGAGCAGTTGTCCTTTAACACAACCAGCAGATACCCGCACTCCACGCTGTGCCCATAAACACTAACCAATCTTCCAGTAGAGGATTCACCAGCACCACTGATCACTCAATGATCATCTGCGTTCATCTAGGGCACCTGCTCCTCTCCGTTTGCCAAGTGGCTTTAAGCAAAGTAAGAAGAGACTTTAATCTTCATGAGGGGGTAGATTTGCCACTTAGAACCAAGTTAGGTTCCTCCGTTCCCCAGAGACTGAGAGGCAGAGCCCTGTCTCCCTGGATGGTTCCTCTTTGAAGAGGGCACCCAGGTCCCTTGAGAGGGTGTTCTGGTTTAAAGCTGGTTTTAGCTATTAAGGTTTGAACATGTCTCATAGGGAAAGAGGAAGCTTTACATTTTCTAAAGAAACCAGAGAGGGGATATTTCTTCCCTTTTTAAAATTATTTTATCACAGTACTACAGATTGTCCAGTGCTCACACAGGCTAAGCAAGTGTTCTACCACTGAGCTATTTCCTCAGCCCTGTTTGTTTTTATTTTGAAATAAATTCTCACTCAGTTGCCCATATTCACCTCAAACTTGGGATTCTCCTGCCTCCATCAACCAAGGAGCTGACATTATAGGCAGGTGCCACCACACCTGGCTTTCTTACCTTTTTTTTCCTAACAGGGAAAATGCATTCTCTTAGTTTTCATTCCTTCCCCCACCCTTTCCTGCTTCTAGGAACAATGCTCTGAGACTCCTCTATCAAACTACCAGGACTTTCAAACTCTGTTAGTTAGCTCCACTGTGACAAATTCCTGAAATTATCAACTTACAGGGAGAAAAGATTTATTTTAGCTCACGGTTTCAGAGGTTTCATCACTTTGTTACTTGATCCCATCACTTCGGGCCTGTAATAAGACAGAATGTCATGGTGTGGAGCACATGGTAGAGTTAAGCTGCTTACCTTATGGCAGACAGGAAAAAAAGAGAGCACACAAGTGGTTGGTGTCCCAATATCTGCTTCAAGGGAACATTCCCCACCTACTACCTCCAACTAGGCCACCTACTAAAGTTTTCACTGCCTTCTGATATACCACCAGAGGGACCAAGCCTTCAATATATGAACTTTTGGGGGCCATTTCAGATACAAATTATAACTCAAGCCCAACACAATGACTATGGGAAAAATTTCTCTTATTCTTAATTGCTGAAAAAAAAGAGTGTGCTTAGTGTCTTGAATAAATCTGTGTATTCTTCTGGAGAAAAATCATTTCAGAGAAAATGAAATGAACTTTAGCTAAGATAGCTCAAGGTGCTGGGTTATGAATTTCCCTGGATCCTTTCATAGGCCTCATTGCCCATCACTCACCATCATAAACAATATCTGGATCACAAAAGCTTTTGCATCCAGGCCACATGCATGCCCCTTATTTATTTCCTTTGGCATTATCTGGAACAAATGCCCAATTTCAGAACAGCTTCCCATGGGACTCTGAGACCCCTCCCATCATTTAGTAATCAACAATGAACTAGAAGCACCGATTCTTCAAATGAAGACATTTCAGATATGATCTAGTTTCAAAGGTCTCAACCTTTTAGTATCACTTGAGAATTTGATGTAGAAAATGAACCCCCAAGTTTGGCTCAGCCTCCTTCTTGTCAGAAGGAGGCTGGGACACAGCTTCCCGAAACCATCAATCCTGAACTTCAGCCTGCAGAAGGGCAGACAGTGAGGCTGCCCTCAGGCTCAAGTGAAGGCCTTCTGCCCCTCCTCTGCTCTGTGTAGGAATCCTTTCCCTTGCAATGATCGCCCTGCCCCTGCCCCCCAGCACCTGTCTTTTTCTCCATGTCATCAGCAACCCAGGCCAGAAAGGCAGGGCAGCCTGGTTAGCCAGCATCTTCCCAGCCATGACTTTGTGGCAGGTCTTGGGCCCTGGGAGGTTTGTACTGTAGGACTGAGACCTGGGGTTGCCCTTGGATTATGACTCAGCCTCCTACTCTGGGGCACTGAGGCTCAGTGCTGGACTGAAAAGGGGAAAGAACAGACATTAAAATAGCAGAGCATTGAGAAGTTCCTTTATGTCTCTTTAGTTGTGCACTTAAAATTGGTTTTATTCGGGGCTAGAGTTGTGGCTCAGTGGTAGAGCACTTGCCTGGCATGTGTGAGGTCCTGGGTTCAATCCTCAGCACCGCATATAAATAAATAAATAAATAAAAGATGATTTACAACTAAAAATATTTTTTAAAAAATGGTTGTATTAGTAAATTTCTGATACTGTATATTGTGGAAGTCATCAGAATCAAATTACAGTTACTAACCAAAAATGATAAATTAATTAAGAATGATGACTGGTTATGAAGGATCAGTCTCATGGATGTGTGTTCAATCACAAGAAATATTCACTGGTGGCCCTGCTAGAGCCACAACTTGCACAGAGGCCATCACAACCTTTCTTATACCAGGGATTGAATCCAGAGGCACTTAACTATTGAGCAACATCCCTAGGCCCTTTTTTTGTATTTTATTTAGAGACAGGGTCTTACTGAGTAGCTTAGGTCCTTGCTAAGTTGCTGAGGCTGGCTTTGAACTTGAAATCGTCTTGCCTCAGCCTCCTGAGCCACTGGAATTACAGGTATGCGCCACTGTGCCCAGCCTACCACAACCTTCTATAGCAAATCCTTCTGTGAGAACATCTGTCCAATGACTGAGTTCAAACAGGGAGTGGTACCAGTCTGGTTAAAGATTCTTTGACCTACTGGATTTTAATTATTGTTTCAGCAGGTCTTACATAATCCTCCTATTTCCCCTTAAAAAAATGTTCTCTTAATGCAATCATTTGAGTGTACACATAGTTTACTCTGGCACAGGCATCTTGTTGCAACGCGCTAGTACCCATGAAACTTAATTGTTAGAAAATGTGCCTCTACCACAATAATAAGAGAGAAAATGATTCTCCCAGATTCGTATCTCCCACTGCATCTCACTGTGGATGCTGCCATCATAGTTTAAGATCTAAACCAGATGGTGATATGGCAAGAAGAAGGAAGGGGCCTAAGAAAGGGATCTCAGTACTCATGGACTGAATATGTGGTCAGGAGTAAAAGGAGGGACAGAAGTGACTGTGGTCACAAGCTCCAGGTCTGTGAATATAGCTGTGGCCTCCCAGGAAGTCAGAGCAACTTTATGGAGATTAAGGTCTAATTTGGTTCATATTAAATTGGAAAATTATATTTCCTTCTGGAAACCAATAGAACCAAGTGACACACATTACCTCACTTATTTCAGAAGTCAATGAGGTATTCACTGAGAAGTTAGGGATCCTAAAATTATAACGTGTTCTCCAGTTTCCTCTTTTTTTCCCATCACTCATCATCACCACAAGCCACCTCTTCCTCCTGCCTATCCTATAATAAGCACACTCAGAAACAGTGCAGAGTGGGGCTCATGCTCTCTGGGGTCTTATCATCTTTATAAATCCACTAATGTATACTTTATATCACTCAGTGCCCAACCCTGAATTTCAAGGCACCCCTCTCTATAACCAATGCTCACACATGACTCATCTCCACAACTCCTTAGTGCAGAGTGATCTTCCATCTCCTTTTTAAATTATTATTCTTTATTTTTTTAACCTTTATTTTATTATTTATTTTTATGTGGTGATAAGGATCAAACCCAGGGCCTCGCACGTGCTTAGTGAGTATTCTACCGCTGAGCCACAACCCCAGCCCTGTGATCTTCCATCTCTAGCACAATGTTTATACCTTTTGGCTCAGTGTTTCCCCCTTTCTATTGGGGTGCCAGTATCTTTGCAGCATATGTTCTTTCATCTTTATCACTTCAAAGGTTCCTAGTGGTCATACATCTCTATTGGAGTGCTTATGTCTTTGGGCTAATAATAGTTCATTCTCTCTGTCGGAATTCCAGTAATCTTGGATCACAGTGATCCTGTATCTTGATGTAGTTGTAGTTACCTTGGGCTCCCAGTGGTCCTCCATCTCCATTAAGTGCTGGTATCCCTGGGCTCCCAGGGGTGTTCCATCCATACTGGAGTGCACACACACTTGAGAACACAGATGGCCTCCCTCCTATGGGCATTGGTACTGTTGTGGTCTGAGTTAATCAATACGAGTTATAGGTTATAGAATAGAAAATATAGATTAATGAAATAGTAAGTATAGTCACAGTGACTCCATCTTTATGGGTTCCCACGTGAAACTATTGTATGAGCTATTTTTTATTGATTTAAAAAATGACAGCAGAATGTTTTTTATTGATTTTTTAAAAATAAATGACAGTGGAATATGTATGAGCTATTTTTAAAATGATAAAAAAATTGTTCTTCTGCACTATGTGCACCTACAATGTAAAGTCCCCAGGATGTGTTTGTCTGTATTTGCTCTGCTAACTGCATTCTCAGCCCCTGTAGTCTGATTGCTTGTAATTTGCAAAATTCCAGAGGATGTGGTTTTCTTCTTTAAATATTTGGAGCACAAACAGCCCGGCATGCTTCTTTCAGAGAGCCAATTGGACCCTGTCAGAAACATCCCTGGCCAGGAAAAGATAGGTTAAATAAAATTCTTTGATTTGTTTCAAATTTGGACTTAGTGTGTTTTTTGAGTGGTCACCCCATAACACTACCCTTTAGCACCCAGGGGTCCTCTATGTCTATTGGAGTTCCAGTTTCCTGGGATCACACCTGGTCCTCAGTCTCCATTAGGGTTCTGGTGTCCTTAGGACAGGAACCCTTTAAAGATAACCCCAGCCCCTTCTGGTCAAGGCACATAACTAGTCCCCAGAAAATGTGAGTAAACTTGAAACTGACTATGTGAGATCTACTGACATTGGCAGTACTGGGGCATAATTCCTCACCTTTCAGTTGTTGGCAAATGAGGATGTCTACAGATTCAATTACAGCTGGAGAGCATTCTACATCCAACTGCAGCAAGTCTTGGAAGGATGCTGACCCTGCAACCAGAGTAGAAAAAAAGCCACAAGGTCAAACCCACCTTCAGGTCACCCTGTCTTTATTCTGGTCTTGCCAATTTCAGGAGCCATTCCATCACCTCTATTTCTCTTAAGCCAAGTGTAGGTAACTTTTTCACACTTGCAACATAAAAGTCCTATCAAGTTCAATATCCTACCAAAGTTCTTATGTATTTAGATGTCTCCACCATGAGGGTGTCCTGAGTCCCACCAGGTATGTCAGCCATACATCCAACATTTAATTTAAAAAAATGAGTCATTCCTGACAGGGAGGGCCTAAAAAATGCAGATAGTGGTTCCATAACTTGGCTATTGTGAGTTGTGCTGCTATACACATTGAAATATCTACATCCCTATAGTATACTGATTCTAGTTCTTTTGGACAAATTCCATGGATAAAGAATATATATACAATGGAATTTTACACAACCAAAAAGAAGAATGAGATTATGGCATTTGCTGGTAAGTGGAAGGATCTAGAGAACATCAGGCTAAGTGAAATAAGCCACAATAAAAAAAATCAAAGATAGAATATTTTCTTGCACATGCAGAAGCTAGAGAAAAAATAAGGAAATAAAAATGGTAGGGGAGCCTATGAAAATAGGAAGGAAATTAGTGGACTAGGGGAAGGAGATTGAGGGCAAGGAAGGAGGGACGAGAAAACTGCAGAATGAAATTAACCAAATTATGCTATGTACATATATGAACATACCACAGTAAATTCCACCTTTATATATATCTATAAAGCACCAATTTAAAAAATTTTTAAAAATAAATAATAATAGAGCAGAGAAGGTGAAACAGAGGGAGGGAGGAGGAGAAGAAAAGTAGAAGTACTAGGAGTTGAAACAGAGCAAACTATATTCTGTGCAGGTATGAATATGTCAAAATTATCTCCTTTATTATATATAACTATAAGGCAACAGTAAAATTTTTAAAAGCATACAATGTTTCTGATAATCTGGCATATAATAAATGTTCAGCTATCAGTTGTTAAATGAGTCAGGATTAAGTCTCTGTGTGTGTGTGTGTAGACATTTCATATATGACAAAGTTGTATTTTCTACTTAAAGTAGAAAAACTTTAGATTGTGGAATAAAACTTTACATAAATGGCAAAAAAATGCGGATGCTACCCAGAAGTCTGGGAAGTATGAAAAGCCTGAACATAAATCAAGTTTTGGGGATGTCACAAAAACCACTGAGCACTTGGGGAGACAAAGGACAGGGACAGACCACAGCCTCTTGCCCTTCTCCTTGACTTGTTCTGACTGGTTAATATTATACAGACTTTCATTAGGAGCATTAATCTGCACCCTGAAAACCTTTGCTCCCCTCTTGGGGTTAACTTCTGCTTAACATTCAAGATAATATTTAAATGTACTGAGAACAATGTAACAAAACCCATGGACTCACCATCCAGAAGTGATGTTAAGTTAACCTTGAGCTCTGCTCTAAGATCCTGAATTTCAGCAGCCTCCACCAAGGCCTGGGTTCCAGCTACAGGGGCCCCAGCTTGTTTTCCTATAGCAGAACCTATAGGCAAGTTCTAATCTTTCAAAATCTTCCCTCTTCTAGTGTCCTTGGAGATGCTCTTGCCACATTTCTAACCCTCATTTCTGACTCCTTCCTTGTATTCATCCCCATGTGAATGATTCCAATTCTTGCCATTTCTATCCCAAAATGCACCTCCAGGTGGTTCAGGTCTCACCATCTTGATCACCTTTCTCTGGTTCTAGTCACCATTATGTCCCCTGGGCTCCTGGTCGACCAGTTGACTCCTTTGTGAACACTGACCAAGGTCCATCTTTCAAGTCACGCAGACTATGGGATGCAGGGTAGTGGGCAAACAATGCCTTTGAGCAAATTAGAATCAAAGCCTTTTCTTTTGGTCTTGCCTTGACAAATGGCACAGGCTCCACAAGGTGCCTGGGTTCTAGCTACAGGGCCCCAGCTTCTGTTTTCCTATAGCAGAACCAGGCTTCTTGCCTTGACAAATGACACAGGCTCCATTTTACTTATACTAACCCTCCTAGTCCAGGTGATCTTGTAGTAAACAACCTGCCACCTATACCTGGGGCCTGTATCTCACTCTATTTCTGCAATTACCTCTTAGGGTATCTGCTTCTACTCCTGTCTCCTCAGATCCATTCTCCATGTGCAGTCACAGTGACGCATGTATACACACACACACACACACACACACACACCCTTGTCTCTCCCCCAAATCCCTGATCATGTTCATTCTCAGTTAAAAACATGTATCTATGGTCTCCTGTACTCTGGGAATAGGGTCCATGCTGCAGGCCCTGTTTGGCCAGATCCCAGTCAACTTTACCTACTCCCTCTCTCCTTCTGAGGCCATTTCCTAAAAGTTTTGCCTTTGTCCTGCCTCAGGGTTGACAGCTGCCTCTCTACCCTCTGAAAATCTTCTCCCTTTGCCTGCAGAAGTCAATAACTCTTTGGTTGTAGTTCAAGATTCCTCCCTGGGAAGCCTCATTATCTTCTCTCCCAGCAGCCCATGAATCTGCCTCTACCTCCTGGCCCTTGTCACAACTGTGATGGTATCCACCTGTCTCCCAGATACCCAATATTCCTAAGAAGCTCCTTTGATGTAAGACCTCATCTGAGCCACGTCTCTGCTCATCCTGAATGCCCATTGGCCCCTGGCTCATAATAAGCCTGAGTGAAATACTTCAAACCAATGCTGGATTCTGTGTCATTTTGCTCAGAAAGTCATGGGAGGAGAAAGCCATATTTTTTACTTGTCTGTGAGGTTAGGGCCCATGGCAGGTTGAGTTCAGTTTTGGAAGCATCCATGAGAAGTAATTTTGTGCTTTTGTTTTGCATTTGTCTATCTTGGATACATCCTCAGCTAAAATACATAAGAAGTGTGTTGGTGTTGGCCCTGAACAACCCATGCCAGGAGCCTGTCAGCACTGCTGGCTGCTGAAAAGGATACCTGTGGCCCAGGAGGTGCAACAACAGCTTAGCTGAGTGAAGGAGAGGAGGTTAGTGTGGAGACTGCCATGGATAGATTTTTCTTAGACCAGTAGAGTTGGGCAGGGAGAAGCCTGACTGTGATATACCTTGTTGTTGAACTAGGAACCTGGACTTTGGCTTGTGACAAGAGTGCAGGGTGAATAGCACAGGCCCCCTTCCTGAGCACAAGGGAGGCGGTACCTTAAATGAATCATAGGAGTATTCCTTAGCCTTGAAATCCTAGTGAAGAAGGATTGGCCTG
The DNA here is from genome assembly GCF_001458135.2 of Marmota marmota marmota. Lineage (NCBI taxonomy): Eukaryota > Metazoa > Chordata > Mammalia > Rodentia > Sciuridae > Marmota > Marmota marmota. The sequence continues at coordinate 236,838 of NW_025999977.1, forward strand.
TCTTTTGGAAGCCCATCCATTGGTACAGAGCCAGGGCAGCATACTGCAGCATACGGTGCTAAGAACAACTTCACTGTAGCCCTGGACCTCTGCAAACCGGAGGACTGTCCTGACCAGGGCTTTCCCTATCCCCTTACCTCGGTGCTCCAAGGCCATAGAGAGGTGATATAGCTGCAACTTCTTCTTCTGCAAGCGGGGATTCTTAACTGGCAGAGCCCCCACTATGCCCACCACCTGGCCCCCAGACTCAGCTACCCAGAAGCAGGATCCACATGCACTCATGTAGGAGTTGGTGATGTCAGCCAGGTCTGTGCACAAACACATGATCATATACTTCCTCCAGGTGTATATAGCCAGGAGCCACAGGAAAGCCAGGAGGATAAAGCTGGTCATGACCATAAGGAGCCAGTGAGCAGAAATAGGGTGAAGGGCACTCTAAATAAGAACAAGAGGATTCGGGGCTGCATCAGCATGTAGTGGAAGGTGGTGGGGATATGTTCAGTCATCCCACTGGAGAACAGGGCCAGGACCCTTTTGTGATCACTCTCTTGGTATTTGCGGATGTGATAAGGAGCCATGGGGAGACTTTTATGTTGAAAATTCAAGGTCCAGGAGAGACAGCTACACCTGCATGCATACCTTCAGAGCAGCCCTGGAAAAAGAAGAATTGTGAAGGACCCACAGTTTCTAGAATCCCAGGAACCATGAAGACCCTGCTCAAGGGTGTGTCTTTCTATTGTCACATTTGAGGGAAGCAGGTTACCACCAATATGAGGAATAGGGTCAGAATTATGTAATTAAATCATGATTCTTCCCCTTTCTGGTTGTAAGTCCTTAGGCATGTTTCTTAACTTTTCTGAGCCCATGTGTCTTCATCTACTATACAGAGTAAAACCTGCCTTCTGGGGTTGTTTTGAGGTTTAATAGAATAATTTATATGAAGCATTAATATATACATCCCTTCCCTCCCTCAATACCCTATCATGAACACTCTGAAGATCTGTTGTATTGGCATGGCACCTGGGGCAGTTAGACCCCTTGTCACATCCTTTGGTCCCTTTCCAGGGTCATACACTACAGAAATCCTGTATTCCCAAACAGAAGTTTTAGCAAAGGCTCCTTCCCCTGATTATAAAAGTTTATACTCCTGAAATAACAAAAGGGTCAAGGACCAAAAACGTTCCAGTCTTGAGAGCCCTAGGAAGGTCCTAAGACTTTAGGCCTACAAGGAGACTCCCGCCCTTGCACCTGCGTCCACTTACCTGCTACCAGAGAACTGAGAATTTCCAGGGTGGCCTCAGCAGTTAGCCACTGATTGACATCAGGAAGGAACGTTGAAGGCCTGCCCTACTTTTGGGGAACAGACCTGGGTTACACTTCATTTAGCTGGCTCTGGAAGTTTGGTAATCATAAACCTTAGAGTTAAGGTGAACCTACTGGGAGAAGAGGAAAGTTTGGTTCAGAAGAAACTATCTTAGGGATGGTCAGAATTTCTGTACAAGAGAAAGGAGGAATCAAGTTGTTTGGGACAGGCTGTCTACTTTTTCTAGGTCTGAGGAAAGAACTAGGTGCAGATAAAAGCAGAGGTCTAAGTCTTAGAAGACATCAGAAAGAGGAAAATGGATTTGTAGATCCATTCTTGTGCAACCTATGAATGTAATACAACTGAACGTGCACTCTAAAATGGTTAGTTGTATGTTATGCATTTTTTTACCACTTTTTTTTTAAAGGAAGAAGATTGGGCTAGGGTTGTGACTCAGCGGCAGAGCACTCGCCTAGCACATGCAAGGCCCTGGGTTCTATCCTTAGCACCACATAAAAATAAATAAATAAAGGTATTGTGTCCACCTACAACTAAAAAATAAATATTAAAATAAGGAAGACGGTCAAGAGAAGGAACATTAAAAGTACTCAGGCTGGCAGACTCTTTCTGCATGTGCTATGTCCTCAAATGTGCACACCTATGTGTCCAGGCAAGTACATGTGTCAGGGGAACAAAAACTAAAATGAAAAAATAACTCTTGTTTAACTAACTAGTAAAGTATTATATAAAAGGAAACCTTAATGTCTTTACATTTTTACTATATTCAATATAAAATCCTTTCCTTCAAATTGAATAAATTACTTATTAGCTAAAGAAAAGAGAATGGAAGTTTGGAACCAGCATTCTAGATACTGAAGGGCCAAGTCACTTGTATATCAGTCATGATCTGATTGAGTCTACTGTAGTAAAAAAACAAACCCTGACATTTCAGTTATAAACAACAAAAGCTCATTGCTAGTACACATCTGAGTCCATTGTGTTGAATGGTAGAGTTGGGGGAGATACCAGGAGCTCTGCTCCATTCAGGCTGAGGTGCCTGTGCTTCATTTGTCTAGTGTTGTGAGCCACCCAAAGGCCATGTGTGTGAGCTATGCACATTTGAGTATATGAGGGGATTGGTCTGGCATTGTGTGCTGATTGGGCTATGCGACACATGTGTGCCTTTCCTCTTGCTCTGCCTGTGATCCCACACAGTACCTGAGATGGGTGTGACTTGCCAAGATGTCAATCAATCTGCTGACCACAAGATATCACCAAGCAAGACTCCACCTTTTGAAACTCTATCCCTTGCCTTATTTTGGTGGAACATTCTAGCAAATGTCTTTTCCCCAATAAATAGGGGTCGGGGGGTTCGGGTGCACTTTCTTGTTTTTTCCAGCGCTGCCCCAGCTTGGACTGACAGGGGTCACAGAACAGTCCTGCACTTGAAACTCGTGTTCATGTGTTATGTGGTTTCTCCGCCGTTTTCTTAGTTATTGCTGCACCCAGCTCCTTTAAATCCAGCTCATCTTATCAGCCCAGCAAACAGGCGACAGTCTAGCTGGTAATGTTTCATTAAAAATAACACACACACACACACACACACAATGACAAACCTTAACTTTGCTTATGAGCCTGTGGGCCAGCAGGTTCTGCAGGGAGTGGCTGGGTTGAATTCTGGGTCTCAAGTTGCCTTTTCAAATATCCTGGGTTGGCTGAAGTGCCAGTTTCACTGGATTTCATCCTGTTCCAGCTCAGGCAGGGTTCAAAATCATTGCAGAGCAGCCAAAGCAAAGCAGAAAAGAGCAAAGGCTTTTCCACCACTCCTGCAGTTATTGCATGTAGCAACATGCAAGATTCAGGAGAGAAATGAAGCTGGGTCTATAGTAGAGGAGCTGCAGAGTCACAGAACAAAGAATGAAGCCCTCTGAGAACTGAGGCAGCAACTTGCTCCACCTGCTCTAGTCCCTGGTCCCTGCAGAAGGAAAGAAGGTGGGAGGAGATGGAATGGGGAATGTTTTCATGGGGAGATCTGGAATGGTATGATCCTCAGGATACTGGCTGAACACAATTACATGGGCCAGCATATCTGAGGAGAGGTCAGGCAGGGAGTATTCCTGTTTGTCCAAGAAGAAACATAGCATTGGTGAACATTCCTCATCTGCCAGTGTGTTCCACACTCGGAACACAGCCTGGTCCTGGTCTCTGGCCCCAAATGCTCAGGGACTTCAGATTTTCATAGGTGCTTTAGTCTGACCACGTGTTCCTATAAGCCTACATCTTTTCTGGGTGATGAAAATATTCTGGTATTTGACATAGCTGGAGTTTACAAGACATTGTGAATGTTATCAAATGTCACATACTCACATGTTTTAAAATGGTTAATGTCTTAAAATAATTTGAAAGTTTAAAGATATAGAAAACTCATAAATAGGATACAGGTTAGAGAGAGCAAAGTAGTTGAGGGAGTCTTATTGGGAGAGTTTCTGCTATACAGTCTGCTCTTGCCAAGTCACAAGCATGAGCAGGAGGTGTCATCTTGAACCCCAAGCCTTGATAGCAGAGGCTTTGAAGGCACTTCTTGGCCCACTTGACACCATGTCCTCTTCTACCATGGAGCTAGACCACTGATATTTGACACTTGCCTTAGGAACACAGAAGTCACCATCTATACCCATAGGATTGGAACTTTGGCATGGTCAGATGTTTTTGCCCTTGTGTGTGTGTGTGTGTGTGTGTGTGTGTGTGTGCTGGGGGTGAGGAAAGTGGTAAGAGAATGGAGAGTCTGCTTTTGCAAACTGGGGTTGTGGGCAATACGTAGTCTACACATGAACTTCAGGGATTCCAGAGAATGACAAAATGTAGATTTGCAATTTGTACAGGAACCTCTTTGTGTGAGTGTAGGGTAGATTCATGGGTTTCTAGAAAGTAGTAAGGAGGAAGGGCATGGTCCAAGTGACTTGGCCCTTCAGCATCTAGAATGCTGATTCCAAACTTCCATTCTCTTTTCTTTAGCTAATAAGTAATTTATTCAATTTGAAGGAAAGGATTTTATATTGAATATAGTAAAAATGCAAAGACATTAAGGTTTCCTTTTATATAATACTTTACTAGTTAAACAAGAGTTATTTTTTCATTTTAGTTTTTGTTCCCCTGACACATGTACTTGCCTGGACACATAGGTGTGCACATTTGAGGACATAGCACATGCAGGAAGAGTCTGCCAGCCTGAGCACTTTTAATGTTCCTACTCTTGACCTTCTTCCTTATTTTAATATTTATTTTTTAGTTGTAGGTGGACACAATACCTTTATTTATTTATTTTTATGTGGTGCTAAGGATAGAACCCAGGGCCTTGCATGTGCTAGGTGAGTGCTCTACCGCTGAGTCACAACCCTAGCCCAATCTTCTTCCTTTAAAATAAAAGTGGTAAAAAAATGCATAACATACAACTAACCATTTTAGAGTGCACATTCAGTTGTATTACATTCATAATGTTGTATAAATATCATCATAGTCTATTTTTCATTATCCCAAACAGAAACTATGCCCATTAGGCAGTAATTCCCCATCTCCTCATCCTCCAGTCCTTGGTAACCTCTGTTCTGCTTTCTGTCTCTATGAATTTGCTTGGCCTAGGTATCACAAGTATGTGGAACCATTTAATGTGTCCTTTTAGTCTGGCTTCTCTCATTTAGCATGTTTTTGAAGTTCATGTCATAGTATCAGAATTTCCTTCATTTTTTAAGGGCTAAATAGTATTCCATTGTATTTATCCATTCTTCTTTGATGGGACGCTGTGATTGTTTCCACTGTTTGATAAGAATTCATTTACTTTTTAAAAAGGAAAATATTATTGTTAAATCCAGGAAAAAGAAAATACTTAAGATAGAGACTGAATTTTAAATTGGGGAGTCACTGGGAGGAGGGTTTATGAGTTACTTTTTGCATTTATTACAAACCAGTTGGTTATCTTGTGAATAAAATCAATGTGAAAGTGTCCAGATTTGCATATTGTGGACAACTAATTTAAAATGTGCTCATATGGGGATTGTTATAAGAAGTCTATTTTAGGAACAACTGTGAAGGAAATACAGGTATGTGACCAGGTGGCCAACTGGAGTTTTAAAATTATCCTCGCTGACTGGAACAAATGGTGAGGTGAACAGTCTACTTTCCATTAGAGGAATCAAACAGGATAACTTCTGTTTCAACCCCTGCTGTGAGGGAACACAGCAGAGAGATTCTCTCTAGAAGAATCAAGAGCCACAGATTTAAAAATCCTTTCCAGGCATCATCAATTCTTCCCCTTGGATTGACTAGATGCTGCTTCCAGGTGCAACCAGGGATTTGGGGGTATCTTTTCTCCCCAAGACTGATAAATTTGGATAGATGCAAAATTTTTATCAAAAGACAGACAGTAAAAAGACAAGGCTCAAAATAGGAAAAGATAATTATAATGATGTAGGACAGATGACGCTGGACACCCAAGGAATTTTCGGGAAGCAAGCTGTTGAGGCTGGCCTTGCAATCCTCCTGCCTCAACCTCCACAGTAACTGTGATTAAAGGCATGTGTCACGGTACCCACTTCCTATAAGTACTTATCTGCCCTTCTTTATTGGGCTTGTGTGGCTTCTTGACTGTTTAGTTGGTTGTGGTCTGTGTGTTGCCTAATTGCTCCAGAAGTAGAGAACAAATCAGCACAGTTCCCACTCTCCAGCTTCCCAATAGGATTAGATTGCCATTTGGGCAACACCAGTATTTGTGTTTATTTTAAGCTAAGTTACACAGTAAAACTATAATTACTTATCCTTTCCTGCAAGTTTTTGCCTTGTATCCTATTCCTTAAAATTGACAATGATCTTTTTATTGTACTCAGTTTTTTATTCATTTGTAACTTATTCAACCTCAAACTCTATCTAAATGTCTCTCATTAACATTCAGATGCCTCAAACAATTTATCAATTAAACCTCCCTGGTGTTTTCCAGAACCTCTGGCCTCTAATTGGACTGATCACCCTCTCTGCATGGTTCCACACATTCTTTCTTTTCCTTCTTCTTCTTCTTTTTTTTTTTTTTGGCTCCAACCTAGGGATGTTTTACCACTGAACTACTCCCCAGCTCTTTATTTTATTTTATTTTATTTTTGAGACTGGTCTTACTAAGTAGTTTAGGGCCTCGCTAAGTTGCTGAGGCTGGCCTGAAACTTGCAATCCTTCTGCCTTAGCCTCCCAAATTGCTGGTATTATATATATATATATATATATATAGTGGACTAAACATTGTGCTCAGGTTCAACATAGAAAATAAAACAGTCACAATTGCTGCCTCCCAGGAGCTTACTATTTAATGGGAAATTCATGAAGAAAACAAAAATAAAAACAACAAAAACCCTCAACAAACTCCATAGCTATGAGTTTCCTATTCCTAGCTATTTTCTGGGCTCTGGAGTTGGTGCCTGTCAGGAGATGGCACTGGTGTGTGTGTCTCTGAAGTGTGAAAGGGCTGCTTCCCAATTTCTTGCCTGACCAACCTCACAACCTCCCATAGTGGGAATACTTTGAAGTACCTTCCACCTTGTCTCAGTTGGCCCTTGTCTCATGAAACAAAGCTGAGTATTTTTCAGTCTAGCTCCATCTGCCTCATAGTTGAGATTCTGTGTGGGGAACAATGGTGAGGCTGGATAATACTATGATGAGACTAGGTCAGAAACTGCAAGAATATGTAAATTTAGCCATACCTCCTTTGGAACATGTTGGAACTTTGGACCCCAAGCTCCATGCAGAAGTCTAGAAAATTGGGTTGAACTGTGAAGATAGCTCTGTTTCTCTAAGTCCAGAGTGGAGTCTTAATCTCATCACCACAACCAAAGTAAAGCTACCACCATCAGAGGAAACATGCCCAAGAACAGAGAGAAATGCACACACACACACACACACACACACACATCTGCATGCACAGAGGTTTTACCCTAATGCCCAAGAGGGGATGGCTTAGGCTTCTAAGTATTTATGGGCCAGCCTTGGCTCTCTGAAAGGTAGGAAGGAACAGACAGGCTAGGGATGTTCAAACTAAGAAAATTAGGATTCCACATCTATGAATCTTGTATCTCTAATCCCCATAAACTATGGTCAAGTCAGATTTAGAAAATGATCTCCCTGTGAGCGGGTGGTAGAATTTCCTTAGATGAGTATCTCCACCTTGAGGAGCTGCAAAAGCTGTGGTGATAAGCCCAGAGTGCCCCCTAGAGGCTATAAGTGGTATTTTACTTCCCTGTGTGCAAACTCCCAATTCCAAGAGATTTAGTGAAAAATCAGGAAAGTGGAAGGCTTCAGAGCCAGTAAAACTAAAACTAAAATTGTAAGTTAAAATTACCCAACTCCCAAACAGGTACAGATGTAAACCATGTTAACAGTTCAGCTTGGCTTAACTAACTGGCCAGGAAATCATTTGGAATACACAAAACACATGGGAGTTATAGTTAAAACACTCTGCCTCTGTCATAAAGATCCTCACCCCAAACTGTATGTGCTGGTGGTTACTGGAAGTCTCTGCTCTGAGTGGAAAGAAGCTGCCCTCAGGAGAGTTGCTGAGTAGGCTGGAGTCCAACCTCCAAGAGGAGAGAGGGTGGTTGACTCTCAAGTTCAGTGTGAACCAGGTCTAGGAAGAAGCTGCTCAAATGTGAATCCCACCATAACTCAGGACCCGGGTAGTGTTCAGCCTTGGCCCGGGATTCTGATACTCTTGTAAGAACAAAAAACAAGGGAGAGGCTCAAGGTCCTGCCAGACCTGGGCACACTTTCATGGAAAGGTCCTAGTGTAGAGGCTAGGTGTGGTGGCTTCTGGAGGGCGAAAAGTAGCCTGATGGCTGCTGAAAGGGGTTTAAAGACACTAACCTTCTTATTTTATAGGCTGCCCAAAGTAGATAATTACCTTGCCCAGCAAAAAAGGAAACACATTCTTTGTTCTGCCTCTTCTTCTTGGCTTCCTCTGGAGTTCAAGCAGGAGCCTAGGTGGCATAATCTGAAAGCACTGCATTGTGCCGGGGTGTAGCATCTGCTCTTTGATATGGCCCCTAGGAAGCCTGCTGCGGAGGCCACTGGCCCTGAGTGCCCTAATGCTGGGGGTTTGTTGAACTTACAGTGAGGTTGCTCAGCACCCTTTTCCTTCAACCTTGGAACTTAGTTGTAAGTTACCATAAGGGGAAATTTCTGCTACACTTTGTCAGGCACTGGGTTAAGTGCTTTATATATATTATCTTTTTATCAATTCATCTTTTTCATACTTACTGTCTAAGTTACAAATATTGGTTTCATGTGTAGTGAAGAATAAGGCTTCAATCCTGCAAACAAGAGGATGAGTGGAGGAAAACCTGCCAAAGGTGGTTGGTGGCCTTTCTTCCCAGCCTCTAAAGCCAACCACTAGGGCAGGTAGAAGGAGGCTGAGAGGAATCTCAGTGTGCCCAGTGTGTCCCCTAACCAGACACCTCCATAAAGCCCATCAAAGAGCTCTTACCATGCCTCTTACCACCCCATGTCTTGTTTCTAAAAAGACACAACACATTTCATTCTAATAGCCCATTTCCCTCCATTGATTAGACATGTCAGGCTGACACTGCCCAGTTCCCTGCTCCTCTCCAGACGGGAAAGAAATGACCCGCTGCTGTTTGCTTTACTATAAATCAATCAAAGTTATTTATTTTCTAAAAGTATAAAAACACATATAAAAAGGGATTCACTCTTGGCTAAAATTTAAGAGACAGTATCATTATAATGTACAGCTCTGTGGACAAGGCATCTATGGAGAAAGGATTGCTCCCAAACCATCTGTCATTCTAACTGCTACTCTGCCCCAGTCTTGAGAAGTTACTATTTCTAAGTTACACACGCACAAAGTATAAGCTTTATTAAACCAGACCCATAAAAGCAAGGATTATACTTCTTCAGGTTCCTAAGATATAATTCCAAGGCTCAGAGGAAAATAATCTTATGTCAGTCCCAGGGAACTTTTCTCCCCAAGAGTCGATTCGTCACTTTCTGTGGAAGAAAAGAAAGGCAGAAAAGAAGTCAGGTACTCTTATCATAAGAGGCAGTGGCCACTCCTCACCTGAGCCACGTTGCTGAAGAGATCACGGGGTTCTACCCAAATCTTGTTTACATTACTCAACCATATAAACTATGGCAATTGGACAAAAATACTTCCTGAAGCATTTAGGAAAGATGATCCTAGACTAACCACCCAGTTAGTTCACAGTACACAGTGACAGCGAGGGACCCAGTTCTGCAATACTAACACACTAGCCAAGCTCTGCAGTACCAGGGGCCTTCCCTCTGAGGCAGGCAGTCAGGCTCTGGGGCATGCTCCAGAGACTGTTCAGCCCCACATCAGTTTGGTATGAATTGGTCTTTTGGTTTCTGATTTTCAGAGTCCTATGAGGTGTAGTGAGGGAGCTGGGAGGGAAACAAGGACAGTGAAGTACATGGCATTTCAGGAGCTAACTGGTGGCAAGACCCCTTCCCTGGGAGGTTCTTGGACTTGCAGCACCACTGACTGCACTGGGGCTATGGCCTCTGACCACCCCACACTGACATCTCTTAGGCTACATTAAGACATGTTCCAGTGTATTAAGATAGTTCTAGAGGTATAAAATCACCACTTGGGACTTGGACAATTCTGATGTTTTGGACATTTCCAACATAATATCTAAATTGCATCCTATATATGAAATTTGGTTTCATTCCAAAAGCACGGAAAACGTGCTACACAACTTAGGCTGGAGAGCTAAACCTGATATGAAACCTAATCACAGGTGCCATATGTCTGAAATTTCAGCATTGGAACAGTACACTCCACTTCTCAAATGTGGTTAATTCTGACTGAATGCCCACACAGCTCAGACTATTTCTCTCCATTTCTCTCTCCCTAGAGAAGCCTGATGATTCCACTCTAGTTGGAGTATTGACTCAACTGACCGTTTTATATAGCTGAGCTCGCAGCCGATAGGACTTATATTCCAATTTCCTCTTCTCCTCTTCTTTCTTTTTCTGTACTTCTGGGAGTTGCTGGTAAATCCTTAGGAATGGTACCAGTAGAAACACAGAAAGCACTGAGGTTACCAGGACAGAGGTACATGATCTCTTACTGCACCTCCCTAAGTTCCACTGCCCTCCAGACATTCAGTCCCTCAGAAAGGCCCAGCCCCTGTTGCACACCCAGCTTCCTGTTAGACTCTTGATATAGAGACCCTTGAGTGCTCACAATCTGGAAGAGATGGATAAAAATATGATAAAAAATTCCTAATAGTGGTTATATCTGAGAAAAGTGTAGGATAAAAGGGGAGACAGTGAATTTTTTATTTCCATTTTATATGCAAAAATGTTTCAAGATAAGATAATAAACAGGTATTACTATTGTATTTTTAAATACAAGGAAAATAATGGAAGAGGAAAAAACTATAATATTTGTATCTACAAAATGCTACAGAGTTATAGGAGAAAAAGAAATTGATTTAATGGAACATGGGCAGGGAAGAATTCAGAGAGGAGATTTTAGATGGATCTTGAAGAATAATTAGGAGCAGAAAGAGAGGAGGAGAAGGGAGGAAGGGTGCCCATGTCAGGAGAAGTAAGTACTGATAAGAATGGAGTCAGGGCTGCATAAAGAGCAGGGCAGAGGAATAGGTGGGAAGCAAATGGCACAAGGGTGAGGTGGGCTGTGGAGGATCTTGTAGTCATATTAAAAATTAGGTTCTATCCTGTGTGGGATTAGGTGCCACTGATCTGCAATTGGAAGGAATACAGTCAAATGTATATTTCAAAATACACTGGAAAAAATCTAAATGTCCAACAAAAGAACAGATAAACAGAAAATGAAAGATAATAGAATAATATTACAAAGCATAAAACAGATGTTTTAAAGAATTTTTAGTGACATGGGAAAATGTTCACAACATAATGTTGAATAAGCTAGAATAGGACACATACCTGTGTATACAGTAGGATGGTCAACCTGGGAAAAAAGCATGCATTATACAGGTCTCTGCAAAACCTCTATTCCTGTCTCCAGAAACAGGAGAAGTGTTAATATGTTTAGAAGGAAGAACTCTTTATTTTACCCTACTTAAAAAAAAAATAGTTCTCAAATATTTCTATGAACTGAAAATAATAATAATAATAAACAAAGCAGAAGCTCTGTGGGAAATAGACCAGTGAAGACACAATGAAAGAAACACAATGAAGAACACAATGGAAGAAACACTTCCAGATAAGAGTTCAGTTCTCTCTTCTCCGAATCTTTCTTCTCACTAGGACTTTTATACATCTTTATCACAGATGAGTGATGAGGAAAGATGATGAATAACATAAGCACCAGAGACGCAACCCCTTGAGGGGATGCAGCAGCAGGGGTACTGGATGGGGAGCCAGAAGCCTTCACTCTAACCCCAGCTCAAACCCCAACTTGCAGGTTACCTCCCGCTCTACCCATTGATCTCTATGATTCTCAGATGGTAGTGATTCACTTCCTTGAAAAGGGGCCACACAAGAAATAAAAGTGAAAAATGAAAATTTATCAGTTTAAAACTTGAGTCATATTTCTCCAGAAGATGGAGACTTAACCCCTCCTGTAAGTATATTTATGATAGAAAGAATCAAGGCCAGGTGTGGTGGTGCACACTTGTAATCTCAGTGACTCAGGAGGTTGAGGCAGGAGGATTGGGAGTTCAAAATCAGCCTTAGAAACTTAGTGAGACCCTGTCTCAAAATAAAATATAAAAAGGGCTGGGGATGTTGCTCAGTGGTTAAGCACTCGAATTCAATTCCTAGTACCCCCACTCCCAACCCCGCCCCCCGCCAAAAAAAAAAAAAGTCAGTATCTTAGAGAAGATGCCTTGCTTATGTCCCTCTAGGAAAGCTTCACAGATTCTTAAGCAAGGTCTTCTCTTGCTGAGATAAGAGTGTAATTAACTGCCACACAAGGAACCTTGTATAATTTATCCAAATTAAATTTTGTGACAGAGTTAGAATAAAGCAATGGTTCTAAAATTTTTTGGATGCAGGGATCCTTTACACCCCTAAAAATTGAGAACCTTGATGTGGATTTTATCCATTGAGAGCATATTAAAAATTAAAACTAAAAACTTAAAAATACTTATTTCTTAATTTACTTAATAAACAAGATGTCAAGAAGAATGCTTCAATTATACAGGATAAGCTGCTTTCAAGAACTATTACTGGAAAAGGAAATGGAGGAGAGTGGTGACCAGAAGTGAGCTCAGGCCAAGTTTGCTTAGAACTGAATTCCCTCACAGACTGCAAAGGGTCTGAGGGAAATGCAGAGGGAAAGCAGCTTGCCGCAGATGGGTGGAATTGAGTGCTGCGGAGTTCTGGCAGCGTAGACAAGCAGAGTTTCAGATCCTGTGGAGATACAGCGCGCCAGACTGCCACTTGCGTCCCCACAGGGCACCGGACCGAGGACTGAAGTTTGGACTTAGCTGAGAAACAGCCCAGTTCCCTCCTTCTCACTGGACATCCAGGCGCAGAAACCGGCGGTTGCCATCTTGGAAAATCTACCTCATCAGCTTTGGGCAGATAGCACTGGCAGCGAGATTGGCAACAGAACAGTTGTGTGACCCCCAGCCCCCACATCCACCCAGCTGGGATAACTCAAAAACTTTCTCGCCAGCTCTCGGTGGGCTTGAAAATCAGAGCCGAGTGAAACTGAAAAGGCTCCTGCTCTCCAACTCCCCCTCCCCCAGCTGCAATAACCAAAACCTTTCTCACCGCTAGCGTGGCTATCAGAGGGAATAAGTCAGAACAGGTTGCTGGTTTCCAACTCCCTCTCTCCACAGCTGTGATGACTGGGTGATTACCAAACAAAGAGAGCGCTCAGTTGATCAAGAGTTCAGGGCAGCCAGGGCGCTGCAAGCCCAGAGTGAAACCAGAGCTGTGGAGAAGTGTCCAAGTAATTGGGGCCTGGCGGGCTGGAGAAGTGAGGGGGATAGAAACCGGAAGCAACCCAAAGAGACCGGGATTGGAGAGGCACCCGGCAGGGGAGGGAGAGCCACCCCACACGGATTGCTTCCTACATCCTGAGGGCAGAGACTCAGCCTGGAATGCACAACGACACCTACTGGAGGAGAAGAAAAGAGAATTCTAAGAGTGCATTTTTTTCTTTTCTCTCTTTTTTTCTTTTCTTTGTACTTTTCTTCCTTCTTCTCTTCCCCTCCCAACCACCCAAGTGTTACTACTTCTACTAAGTGCAATTTACTAAATGCAAATAGGTGAATGTTTCTATGCTTTTTATACTCCTCCTAAGTACTTAGCTACCCCAAAATACTCCTATCTATTCTCCTGTTAATATCCTCCTTCATTAGAGCTCTTCTCCAAAGTAGCTAAGATATATAAACCCCCATTATCCTCACATCTTTCCCCCTAAACATAAAGTCCTATGTCCAACCCTTAGTTCTCTATACGCCACCAGAATCTGTATGCCTTTTATGAAACTATGAATTTACTTTAAATTACATTTGAACCCAACATCTCTACACATTGTCTCCCATCACAAAGGAGAGATCTCGGAGCTATACAAAAGCAAAACAAATTTATAGGGGAAAATAATAACACAGCAGTCACACAGAGCTGGAAAGAAATGTGTGAGCATCATGAAAAAACAAGGAAAAAAAGGAACTCAAACAATGCAGGACAACTCAACAATAGAGGAGTTGGTAGCCATAGCAGAGAAAACGTCAGATAAAGATTTCAAGATATACATGCTTCAGATGATCTGGAGTCTCAAGGAAGACCTTATACCGCAAATGCAGGCAATGAAAGATCACTTTGACAATGAATTACATAAACACATCCAAGAAGCAAAAGAACAACTCTACAGGGAGATAGAGGTTATACAAAAAAAATCAAACAGAAATCCTGGAAATGAAGGAAATTATTAACCAAATTAAAAACTCAAATGGGAGTATCACCAGCAGAGTAGACCAATTAGAAGTCAGAAAAATAAAGACAAAATATATCATCTCGAAAAGAGTCTAGTCAACTCAGAAAGGCTGATAAGAAACCACAAGCAGAACATCCAAAAGATTTGGGATAACATTAAAAAAAAAAAACAAATTTAAGAGTCATTGGGATAGAGGAAGGTATAGAGGTCCAAACCAAAGTAATGAGCAATTTGTTCAATGAAATAATTTTAGAAAACTTTCCACACATAAAGATTGAAACGGAAATCCAAATCCTAGAAGCGTAGAGGATGCCAAATGTACAAAACCACCAGAGACCCACACCAAGACACATTATAATGAAAATGTCTAACATACAGAACAAGGAGAGAATTTTAAACGCCACAAGATAAAGGAGGAAGATTACATTTAGGGGTAAACCAATTAGGTAAGTGGCTGATTTTTCAACACAGAAGCTGAAAGCTAGAAGATCCTGGAACAACGTATTTCAAACACTGAAAGATAATGGGTTCCAACCAAGAATCTTGTATCCAGCAAAACTAAGCTTCAGGTTTGATGATGAAATAAAAACCTTCAACGATAAACAAAAGTTAAAAGAATCCGCAGCTAGAAAACCAGCACTGCAAAGCATTTTGAGCAAAACACTACACAAAGAGGAAATGAAAAACAACAATGAAAATCAACAGCGGGAGATAGCACAGTAAAGGGAAAAACTAATCAAAGAGGAAAAACAAATCAAGTTAAATAACAAAAATAAACAAACATGGCTGGAAGTACAACCCATATCTCAATAGTAACCCTAAATGTTAATGGCTTAAACTCACCAATCAAAAGACATAGGCTAGTAGACTGGATTAAAAAAAAAAAGATCCAACAATATGCTGCCTACAGGAGACTCATCTGATTGGAAAAGACATACACAGACTGAAGGTGAAAGGTTGGGAAAAATCATACCACTCACATGGACCTAAGAAGCAAGCAGCGGTGTCCATACTCATTTCAAATAAAATAGACTTCAAGCCAAAGTTAATCAAAAGGGATAAAGAAGGACACAACATACTACTAAAGGGAACCATTCACCAACAAGACATAACAATCATTAATATATATGCCCCAAACAATGGTGCAGTTTATGTTCATCAAACAAACTCTTCTCAAGTTCAAGGGACAAATAGATAGACCACAACACAATAATCATGGGTGACTTTAACACACCTCTCTCACCACTGGACAGATCTTCCAAACAAAAGTTGAATAAAGAAACTATAGAACTCAAAAACACAATTAATAACTTAGACTTAATTGACATATATAGACTATATCAACCATCATCAAGTGGATTCAATTTTTTTTCAGCAGCACATGGATCCTTCTCAAAAATAGACCATATATTATGCCATAGGGCAACTCTTAGCAAATATAAAGGAGTAGAGATATTACCATGCATTTTATCCAATCATAATGGAATGAAATTGGAAATCAACGATAAAATAAGGAAGAAAAATTCCTACATCACTTGGAGAATGAACAATATGCTACTGAATGGGTTACAGAAGACATCAAGGAGGAAATTTAAAAAAGCTTAGAGATAAATGAAAACACAGACACAACATATCGAAATCTATGGGACACTATAAAAGCAGTACTAAGAGGAAAATTCATTGCATGGGGTTCATTCCTCAAAAAAAGAAAAATCCAACAAATAAATGATCTCACACTACATTTCAAAGCCCTAGAAAAAGAAGAGCAAATCAGCAGCAAATTCAGGGGAAGGCAAGAAATAATTAAAATCAGAGCTGAAATCAATGAAATCGAAATAAAAGAAACAATTGAAAAAATTGACAAACTAAAAATTGGTTCTTTGAAAAAATAAATAAGATCAACAGACCCTTAGCCATGCCAACAAAGAGAAGAAGAGAGAGAACACAAATTACTAGCATACGGGATGAAAAAGGCAATATCACAACAGACACTACAGAAATACAGAATTAGAAATTATTTTGAAACCTTATACTCCAATAAAATAGAAGATAGTGAAGGCATTGATAAATTTCTTAAGTCATATGATCTGTCCAGATTGAGTCAGGAGGATATACACAACCTTAAACAGACCAATATCAAGTGAGGAAATAGAAGAAGCCATCAAAAGATTACCAACCAAGAAAAGCCCAGGACCGCACAGATATACAGCAGAGTTTTACAAGACCTTTAAAGAAGAACTAATACCAATACTCTTCAATCTATTTCAGGAAATAGAAAAAGAGGGAGTACTTCCAAATTCATTCTACAAAGCCAACATTACCCTGATTCCAAAACCAGACAAAGACACTTCAAAGAAAGAAAACTTCAGACCAATATCTCTAATGAATATAGATGCAAAAATCCTCAATAAAATTCTGGCAAGTTGAATACAAAAACATATCAAAAAGATCGTGCACCATGATCAAGTGGGATTCATCCCCAGGATGCAAGGCTGGTTCAATATATGGAAATCAATAAATGTAATTCACCACATCAATAAACTTAAAGATAAGAACGATATGATCATCTCGATAGACGCAGAAAAAGCATTCAATAAAAATACAGCATCCCTTTATGTTCAAAACACTAGAAAAACTAGGGATAACAGGAACTTACCTCAACATTGTAAAAGCTATGTACGCTAAGCCTCAGGCCAGCATCATTCTAAATGGAGAAATATTGAAGGCATTCCCTCTAAAATCTGGAACAAGACAGGGATGCCCTCTCTCACCACTTCTATTCAACATAGTTGTGGAAGTACTAGCCAGAGCAATTAGACAGACGAAAGAAAGGTCCTATAGTTAAAGGTATAACTATAGGAAAAGAAGAACTTAAACTAGCACTATTTGCTGATGATATGATCCTATACCTAGCAGACCCAAAAGGTTCTACCAAGAAACTTCTAGAACTAGTAAATGAGTTCAGCAAAGTGGCAGGATATAAAATCAACACCCATAAATCAAAGGCATTCCTATATATCAGTGACAAATCCTCTGAAATGGAAATGAGGAAAACTACCCCATTCACAATAACCTAAAAAAATAAAATAAAATACTTGGGAATCAACTTAACAAAAGAGGTGAAAGATCTATAAAATAAAAACTACAGAACCCTAAAGAGAGAAATAGAAGAAGACCTTAGAAGATAGAAAGATTTACCTTGCTCATGGATAGGCAGAATTAATATTATTAAAATGGCCATATTACCAAAAGCACTCTACAGATTCAATGCGATTCCGATCAAAATCCCAACAGCATTTCTTGCAAAAGAGAAAAAGCAATCATGAAATTCATCTGGATAAATAAGAGACCCAGAATAGCTAAAGCAATTCTAAGCAGGAAGAGTGAAACAGGTGGTATCACTATATCAAATCTTAAACTATACTACAGAGCAATAATAACAAAAACAGCATGTACTGGCACCAAAACAGGCTGGTAGACCAATGGTACAAAATAGAGGACACAGAAACCAACCCACAAAATTACAACTACCTTATATTAGACAAAGTGCTAAAAGCATGCAATGATAAAAGGAGAGCATCTTCAACAAATGGTGCTGGGAGAACTGGAAATCCATATGCAACAAAATGAAATTGAATCCCTTTCTCTCACCATGCACAAAAGTTAACTCAAAATGGATCAAGGATCTAGGAATCAAACCAGAGACTCTGTGTCTAATAGAAGAAAAAGTAGGCCCTAATCTCCATCACGTGGGGTCAGGCCCCAAATTCCTTAATAAGACACCTATAGCACAAGAGTTAAAACCAAGAATCAATAAATGGGACGAATTCAAACTAAAAAGTTTTTTTCTCAGCAAGAGAAATAATATGTGAGGTGAATAGGGAGCCTACATCCTGGGAACAAATTTTTACCCCTCACACATCAGATAGAGCTCTAATCTCTAGAATATACAAAGAACTCAAAAAGTTAAACAACAAAAAAACAAATAACCCAATCAACAAATGGGCCAAGGACCTGAGCAGACATTTCTCAGAAGAGGATATATACAATCAATCAACAAATACATGAAAAAATGCTCACCATCTCTAGCAGTCAGAGAAATGCAAATTAAAACTACTCTAAGATGCCATCTCACTCCAGTAAGAATGGCAGCCATTATGAAGTCAAACAAAAACAAGTGCTGGCGAGGATGCGGAGAAAAAAGTACACTCAGACATTGCTGGTGGGACTGCAAATTGGTGCAGCCAATTTAGAAAGCAGTATGGAGATTCCTTGGAAAGCTGGGAATGGAACCACCATTTGACCCAGCTATTCCCCTTCTCAGACTATACCCCAAAGACCTAAAAACAGCATACTACAGGGACACAGCTACATCAATGTTTATAGCAGCACAATTCACAATAGCTAGACTGTGGAACCAACCTAGATGCCCTTCAATGGATGAAAAAAATGTGGCATTTAGACACAATGGAATATTACTCAGCACTAAAAAATAACAAGATCATGGCATTTGCAGGGAAATGGATGGCATTAGAGCAGATTATGCTAAGTGAATTTAGCCAATCCCTAAAAAACAAAGGCCGAATGTCTTCTCTGATATAAAGGGGATGACTCAAAATGGAGTAGGGAGGAAGAGCACGAGAAGATTACCACTAAATAGGGAAGAGAAGTGGGAGGTAAAGGAAGGGAGAAGGGGAATGGAAGGAGACCCTCATTGTTATACAGAATACATGTATGAAGATGCAAGGGAAAAAAAAAAAAGAAGTGTGTCACATTAGATTGGGTAGAGAGAAGTGATGGGAGGAGAGGAGAGGGGAAGGGGGGATAGGAAGGACAGCAGAATAAAATAGACATCATTATTGCTGTATGTATATACGTGACTATATGACCAATGTGATTCTGCAACCTGTATACTCAGAAAAATGAGAAATTATACCCCATCTCATTCAAATGTATGATATGTCAAGATCATTGTAATGTCATGTGTAACTAATTAAAACAAATAAAAAATTTTTTAAAAAAAGAACTATTACTTCATGGGCTGGGGTTGTGGCTCAGTGGTAGAGTGGTTGCCTAGCACAAGTGAGGCACTGGGTTCTATCCTCAGCACCACATAAAAATAAGATAAAGAGATTGTATCCATCTACAACTAAAGAAACACATACTTTAAAAAAAAAACCATTATTTCAGATGCATTGTGCCAACTATAAAACTTTTATTAAAACAAACCTCCAACAAAACCCTGAAGTGTGGTTACACTTTAACCTAGTTAACCTAGTTTTGCATGGCATTCTCACAATCAATATATGCCTATCTAAAAAAAAAAAAAAAGATTTAACAATTTATATATATATATGAATATATACATATATATGCCTATCTCAAATTATTTAATTAATTAATGAGTAGCTAATGCCTGAAATGGCACAAGATTAAACAAGTATAAGGAAATGAAAAACTGTTCTCTCCCCTACTTCTGCACCCCAGCTATTCAGTTCTTTTTCCCAAAGGCGACCTCTATTACCAGTGTGTTGTATCTTCCAGAGATATTTTATACATATAAAAGTATACACATCTTAATGAGCACAAGTATTTCTTTTTAAAAACCGCCAAGGCAGCAGTGTACGTGTGCTTTTAAAACTTGATTTTTTAAGCTTAACTTAATGTCTTGGAGAACACTCCATTATTTCTCACTCTATTAAATAAATTTCTAGAAATAAGATTGCTAGGATAAGAGGCACACCCTCAAATAAATGTTTAATTCTACTTCAGAAATCTATTATCTAGGTTTCCAATACAGATGAGCCTAAGGCATGCAAATCAGCCGGGATTCTTTCATCTTTTGTATGTGAATCATTCATACCGTATCTGTTATCTATTTTGTGCAAAAAGTAAGAAGCTACATTCACATCTTTCTCATAATGTTTTCACTTGACTATAATACTTTTATTCTTTCATAATTAACATTGTCATTTTGGTCTTACCGTTTAGACCTCTGGATCATTTCCTTCTTTCCAATAGGCTTATTCTGGGCAGCCATGAATACTAAGCAAGAGAAGAAGCAGTTTTCAGTGGATAGTGACTTAATAAGGTGTGGCACTCTAGGGCTGTGAGAGAGAGATGCTGGACTTTGTGCCCTAAGGAGGGTGCAGTACAGGGTGGTGAGCAATGAGCAATGAACAAGGTAAGGCCAAAGCTTGGTTTAGAATAGGATGATTGTGACAGTAGCCTAAGGCCCCTGAAGATATAGTACTCTATAGACCAGACAGCTAGAACTGATAAACGAATCAGTTTATAGGTAAGGCTATGATGACAGCCTTGTTAGTATTTTATATTTTTCACATATGATTTTATTGAGATCTTAGACTTAGTATTAAGAGCACAGACTCTCGAGCCAGTCTACCTTCATTTAAATCCTAGTTCTTTTACCTCTTAGGTGTGAAACTTGGGCAAAATACTTAATCTCTCTCTGCCTCAGTTTTCTGTGAAAATGGATATGAATCACACCTACCTTAGAAAAGTCTTGTCAGAACAGTGGGCAAGATGTAAGGGCTACATGTTTATTATTGGTATTGTTACTGTTACCACTTTAGGGTGGCAAGTCAGAACTGGCTCCATCTTTAGAGGAAAAAAAATTATATTTTTGGAATTAACTTGCCCACGGACACAGAGCTGGTTTATTTAAAAAAAGAAAATTTCACTGAATGTTCTCTTTTTGAAATGCAGCAACAGCGTTAGCATAGCTGGGCTGACTTGGATCATGAAATTGCTAAAAACCTGGTTGGGCCAATTCTGCTGACAAGATTTGAATCTCAGCAAGCAAAATGTTGTGTCCAGTTCTTCTGAGTGGCCCAGCATTCAGCTATGTTCCCCAGCAGAGCAGCAGCTTTGCTTTCTCTAGCCTATGACAGGAAAATGACAAGAAGGCGTACCTCTCCTAGGTTGGGGTTGAATGGTATTGAACAGCACATCTCGCTCACTCTCGAACATGTTCTGCAGCTTCCTTTCCTGGACTATTAACTTCAGGCGCTTTATCCGCTCCCCAGAGCGGGAGATGAAATCAGGTCTGTGAAAATGAAGTGCCTCCTACAAAGGAGAAAAAGCCTCAGCCTCACATTAATGATGTAGTCTGCTTTCCAAGTGCCCAGAAAAACAGTACCTGCTTAGCAGCATTGAGGGGCCTATTTCTTTCTTTAAAAAAAAAAACAAAAAAACATTTATTATATTTTTAGGTGTAGATGGACACAACACAATGCCTTTATTTTTATGTGGTGCTGAGGCTCGAACCCGGGTCCTACCCATGCTAGGCTAGCGCTCTATCGCTGAGCCACAATCTCAGCCCGTGGGGCCTGTTTCTAATGCTCAGAAAATACCTGATACCTCTCTGCAGGGGAGCTCCAGCAGAGAAATCAAAGGGATCTAAGAAGTGCTTTTGGAATAAGCCAAGAACTAGGACTGCGGCAATTACAACTCTTCCAAATGTTAATGGGGCAGAGCTCAGTCCATTGTGCTATTTAAAATTTCTCTTCAAACAAATATATGATTAAAAAACTGCAGACCTGCTGAAGAAAGAGGGTCATGTGACTAAGCCTCAGAATGTCAAGTCACAGATACTACTTGTTCATGTCTTGCCCTCCCCCCCATAAACACAGGGCTGAAGTTAATTTGTCACTGCACCTGCAGGGTTGCTTTCACAAATGGCTTCAGTAGACCTCGACCATAATCTCTGCCTGGGTCTGCCAGTGATCCCCAACCCTCCATGCGTTGTCCTTGCCAGTTCTGTTCCCGCAGTGGTTCTCTCCAGGGTTTAGTTTTGGTTATTGGTTCAAACCAGGAGATACCAGGACCACAACTCTTCAGCAGATTTTCCTTCTTAGATCCAGACTTCACATTTTCCACAGGAACAAACCATGAAACTCCTACAGGAAATACTTTTAAGAAGGAAAAAAAAAATTGTTTATATCACCCCACCCAGTTCTCATCAAAGATATACATATATAATAAAGATTTCCAGGGGGCTCAGCTATCAGGGGCCCCCAGAGTACCCTTAAATCTGTTTTAATTGCAGGTATGACTCTGTAAATATAGTTCTAGATATTTTGAAAATTTACCATCATGGTGGCTGAGGGTAGGTGGAGTCAATATGGAGTTAGTTAGAAACAAAGAATCTTAGCAATGCAACAGGTTTAATTCACTAGTTTTTCTGCTGTAAAACCTGGAAGTAGAATCTGACCTTCACAGGAGTTCTTCTTGTTCTTCTTTAACTTTTTGTCCCCAAGATAATTGGTAACAGGTATTTTCTCTTCAACTTTTTCTTCTAACCAAGAAGTTACATCGCTATCCTCTTCTAATCTAGCCTCACTAGAGCTTGGAGTTGGGAAAGTCACCCCAACATCACGAGTGTGTTTTCCATCACCATGTACAATCTCCAAGTTACCTGAGGGAAAAGATCACAGATGTCTGTGGGAGCATTCTTGAGCTTTGGTTCAAAGATATGTTGCCTTTTTTGTGGGGTATGTGGGAAAAGAGTGAGAGGAAGAAAAATGGAGAGATGTAGAGGGAGGAAGAGATGGAGAGAAAGGGAGAAAGAAAGTGGGTTTTAACTTCTAAGCCCGTTCAGAATCAGAGAAAAAGAAGAATGAAATGGATTTAGTAGGTAAGGAATTTTGGTTCCAATCCCAAGACAGTAAAATTGTACAGTCCTATTGGCAGTAACCCAGCTAAGAGGTTGATAGCAGTGAAGAGAAGACTTAAGGGGGAGGAGGTAGGGGGAAAAAAAAAACACCCAAGAAGGAAGTTTTTCTTTTTTAAACTTTGTTTAAAAAAAATCAAAAGATACAGAAAGGCATAAACTTGAAATCTTCCTTCTCACTAGTTCTCCATTTACTTTATTTACAATCTCAGGATTCCAGAAAAAATATTTTTGTATATTCAAGCAATTCTCTTCCCTCCTTTATTTTTAAAAAATACTTGTAGTAGCATAATATATACTATTCCATACCTTTGTTTTTCTTTTAAATCATGTATCTTGAAGATCTTTCATTATGAGTATAGAAAGAGCTTCCTCATACTACGTAGGATTTCTTTAGTGGAAGTACAGTAATTTATTTAACCATTCAGTTACTGATGGATATCTCAGTTTATCTTAAATTTTGGCTATAACAAGCAGTTAATGGTTACTTTGGACACTTGTCATTCTTGTCAATTTGCACATATCCAAGTATTTCTATAGGCTAAATTCCAAAAGTAAAAATGCTGGGTCAAAGGAATTTTAATAGAAACTACCAACTTGCCTTTCACAGGGTTTGTACCAACTCATACTCCCACTAGAATGGTTGAGAGTGCTGCCTTCCACATATTCTTGTTCATAAACTTGAATTTTTGCCAATTTATAGGTGAAAATGGTATTTGGCCATGCAGGTAATTTTAATCTTCATTTCCCTTATTATGAGTGAGCTTAACTATCTTATATGCATAGAAAGGTCTTTCAATGGAAAAGTTTGAATTCAAGTGATTTACCTGCTTGTATGCCTTTGTTTAACATGTGCACATTTTCTTCGTTGCAAAGGGTAGAGTTCAAGCTCAAGAAACTACTGGCACATGAAACAGAGTCAGAAGAAATCATATGATTTGCCACCTAGAAAAACATAAAGGTCTACATTAGAGTTCCCTATGATCATGACACAGTTAACCACAAGATAAACAAGGCTACAGGTCCTCTAAAGTCTCTTTTAATCCAATTCAAATTGTTGAGATGCAGCTGGAGGAAGCTTGAGACACATTACCACATGATAGGGAGGAGAATGCTATTGTAGTTGGAGAGGGCCCATGCTGCTGAAAAATAGTTAAGAGAAAAAGGGGCTGGGTGTTTTTCCAGGGCTTGAAGAAACTTAAAGATGCTAACCAAACATAGCCTAATGAATCTGCAGAATGAAATTCTCAATTGACACCTATATATCATTTTGATGTGAGATAAAAAGGTCTAGGAGATCTAAAGAAATTGATGTGCTGCAGAGAGTGCTCTCCAATAAAGCAGATTAAGATCTTCTCCAAACATCAAAGAGCTGCAAGGCCCCATGAGAAGTCATGAAGGGAGTATTGTAAAAGGCATGAAAAAGACCCAAAGAACATTTTAGTTATGTTCAGAGCAAGTAGAGTAATGAAGGATAAGTTAAGGGATAGAAGCTGATGTTGGAAGGCTGGTGAATGACAAAAAGACCATAAAATACAGCTGAATGAATAGAGTATAAAAGGGTATTTCTTAAACTTGCCATCACAAAAATGTCCTGGGAGGTGGGTAACCCAGAACAATAATTTGCAATGTCTAGGGGAGGGATTTGGACATCTATATTTTGAATAAATGCCAAGTGATTTTTTTTTTACTTAAGCAAATTTCATAGATTTTAATTGAGGACCAAGTCAGGAGAGGAAACAAGAGTATTTGCTCCCTTGGAGCAGATAAACTATAATCCAAGATGCCCAGGAAACTTCCAACAAAATCCTGGAGAAAAAGAGTTATGTTTGATTTTCAGAAAGATGAGCATTGCAAACATGAGTTTGACACTGATGCCCTGTAAAATTTAGACCCTGATCACCAATATGATAATCTGAAAGCATTTGAAAGTCAAAGAAAAGATTAGCAAATTTCAGCCTGGGTTCAGTAAGGCAGGCAAAACAAGTACCACCACATTAGCCTTGTTTTCCCTAGTAAATATGGTCACTTGATTGGCAGACAAAAAGAATGTATAGTAGAATACAGCTAGATTTGAACAAAACATCTCATGGCACAGTTAAGGGCAAGATAGAGTTATATGGGTTGAATGATAATATAAGTTGGCAGAACCATAACTGGTTAAACCAACCTTACTCAAATATTGTTAACACAGAGAGAACTCTTTTTTTTTTCCCAAGGTCAGAGTAGAAATTAGAAGTTTATTAAAGGACAGCAGAAAAGACTTCTCCCGGAGGAAGAAGGGGACCCAAGAGGTGGAATCCCCAGAGAGAACTCTTTATGGAGCAGTATACCTTGTATTTCACAACAAATATTAACCTAGCATCTATAATGTTCTAGTCACTGGATTTGGCTCTAGTATTCCTTCTTAACATTTTACAGATGGAAAATGTAAATGTCTTGAAGGTATGGAAAGGAGGAGAAATTCTATATAATGCACAAGTGTGTCTTTAATAGCTGTCAGGATTCCAAATAACAACAGGAATGATGGGCCAAGTCAAACAAGAGGATATTTAGCAGAATAATTATAAAGGATTGCACATTATGCAAGAAGAATGGTAGCAACTTGTGATCTGGAGTCCCAAAACCTGAGCCAGTCTCAGATCTTTCCTTTACCAGTTGTCACATACACCACAATTGCTTTGTGCTGTAGTTTCTCCATTAGGAAGTAGGAATAAAATTTTCATTTTTGAAGTTACAGAAGCATTAGAAAGAACAAATGATTTAGATGGTAAGCTATAAGAAACTAATATAAAACTATGAGTCTACAAGGATGTTAAAAAAAGTGTACAAATGCAGAAAGGACAGTGTACAAATGCAGAAAGCATGTAGGTGCTGGAATGCACTGACCTTCAAGATAGATATTAATGTATAAAAAGCAAAGTATGCTGCCATTTTTGTAAAAAAAAAAAAAAAAAAGGTTACAAAATCCATGTAGGTATTTGCCTTTCTGTGTTTGACATAAGTGAAAGAAAAGAATCTAGATTGGAAAGAAGCAATGACATGATCTATCTACAGAAAATACTAAATAATTCACAAAGAAATACTAGAACTACTAAGTTTAGCCAGGATGCAGAATATAAGATCAGGAAACAATCCAAATGTACAATTTTTAAAAAAAAATCAATGATGTTTCTATAATTAATAATGAGCAATCTGAAAAAGGAAATTAAGGAAGCAATTCCATTCACAAAAGTATCAAAAAGAATGAAATATTTGGGGAAAAAGTTAACAACAGATATGCTAAGTTTGCATACTGAGAACTATGAAATACTGCTTGGAGAAATTAAAGATCTAAAGAAATGGTGAGATATCCCATCTACATGAAATGGAAAATTCAAAATTTTGCCACTGTGCTTTATCCCCCAATTTTTTATTTTCAGAAAGGGTCTTGCTAAATTGCCAAGGTCAGCCCAGAATTTGTGATCCTACTTCAGTCTCTCAAGTAGCTGAGATTACAAGTGTGTGCCACCATGTCCAGCTTTAGCAAGCTTTTTTGGAAGCAAACTACAAACTGATTTCAAACTTATATGGAAGTAAAAAGGACCAGAAGAGCTGAAAATTATTGAAAGAGAACAAAGACTAAGACTTATTTTTTAAAATTTCAAAACTTAGTATAAAGCTACAGTAATCAAGACATTGTGGTATTAGTACAAAAACAGACAGACATATCAATAAATGAAACAGAACTGAGAGTGCAGAAACAAATTATTACATTTATGATCAATGGGTTTTCATCAAAGGAGCCAAAGCAACTGAATGGAAGGAAGGACAGTCTTTTGAACAAATGAGGCTGGGACAACTGGATCTCACATACCAAATGAATGTAGACACCACATCATACACAAAAATGGACTCAAAATGGATCACAGACTTAAGTAATAAGAACTAAAGCTATAAAACCTTTAAAAGAAAACACAGGGAAAAAAAACTTTGTGATTAGTTAGGCAAAGAAATCTCAGCCATATACCAAAAGCATAATCCATAATTTTTTTTAAACTGGACTTTTGATGGTCAAAAGACATTTCTAAAATAAAAAGACAAGTAACAGACTGGGAGAAATTATTCGTTAATCATAATCTAAGATTTGTAACCAAAACATAAAACTCTTGCAACTCAATGACAAATGACCTAATTTAAAAATGGGTCTTATATGTTCTTCATTAAAGAACATATAAGAATGGCCATTAAGCACATGTGAAGATATTCAACATCAGATACCACTTCAAGCCCACTAGGATGGCTAAAACTAAAAATATGGACAATAGCAATTGTGGATGATGTGGAAAAACTGGAACCCTAAACACATTGCAGGTGGGAATTTAAAATGGTATGGCTACTATGAAAAACACTTTAGTAGTTTCTTAAAAAATTAAAAATTTATAATAAGATTCAGTAATTACACATCTAGATAAATACCACAAAGAAAGGAAAATTTACAAGGGACTAAAATTTTCACAAGAATGTTTGCAGCAGCATTCATGTTATCAAACAGGAAACAATCTAAATGTCCACCTACTGGAGAAGACCAAATATTGATTATCTATATAATGGAATACTATGCAGTAATAAAAGGAACTACTGATAAATACTACAACCCGAATGAACCTTGAAAACATTATGTTATAGAAAGTAAACCAGATGCAAAAGACCACAAATTATATGATTCTGTTTATATGAAATGTCCAGAAGAGGCAGATTAGTGGTTGCCTGGGGCTAGAAATGAGTAATAATTGCAAACAGGTATAAAGGAACTTTTGAGGGTGATAAAACTGGATAGTGGTGTTGACAGCACAATTCTGTTATGTAAATAACTGGAAACACTGCTTCTGGGAAGGACAGCTAATTCCTGGGGGACCGAAGTAGAAAGGATGTTTTTTTATCAAATGTTTTCATAGTTTTGGGCTGGGGATGTGGCTCAAGCGGTAGCGTGCTCGCCTGGCATGCGTACGGCCCTGGGTTCGATCCTCAGCACCACATACAAATAAAGCTGTTGTGTCTGCCAAAAACCAAAAAATAAATATTAAAAAATATTCTCTCTCTCTCTCTCTCTCTTTTTCTAAAAAAAAAATGTTTTTATAGTTTAAATTTTGAGGCATCTGAACTGTATTATCAGTTCAAGAAATGAGAACAAAAATTTGCAGGGGAGGGTGTGGCAATAAAGATTTAATGAATTCAACAGTGAGAGGGAATAAAACATGTGTTGGGCCATAGAAATGTTCCAGTTTCAGAAAGGTGATCAATTGGCTCAGTCAATATGCTCTCACCACCTGAAGCACAGCACATTTAATTCAAAGGAACATGTTTAAAAATTGGATATTGATTAACTTGGACCCAAGAAAGCTGCCAAATTTGGAAGGGGGAGAAGAAACCATGACCCAAGAGGAATGGTTTGGAATGAAGACCTAAAAACAAACCCTTTGGGGAAGGAAGAAGGATCCTGAGAAGAAGACCCGACCTATTTCTTAGACCTTTGGAGAGCTATTCTGGAAACAGCACCAGACATAAGTAGAATTTGGACCTTTAAAACAAAAACCTTCAACAACTGCAGCCTGAGAAAATAGAATGTCTGTCCTAGGAACAGAAAGGGAATAATGGAGTTGTTGAAGCACAGGCTGGTGTAGATGCGTGTTGATGTGATGGGAGTGGGAGGACTACAGGACTCTTGTGGTGTCTTCCAAGGTCTCTGGCACTTCCAGAGTAGGTAACCAGCCATGATATGCACCACAAAGGTGAAAAATCCCATTTACTGTGTATCCTTGGTGTGTGCAATTCTATTTTTTGCTAAAAATCTTCTTTAATTCCTGCTTATAATATTGTAGTCATTCAAAAACAGAAAACAGTCTAAAGATAAATTCCATCAACAAAATACATTTATTCAGGTCCTTAGGGTGGGAAGATTAAAAAAGACAAAAACAAATGCTTACTAGGACACAGAGAAATTGGAATACTCAGGTTGCTAATGGGGGTTTAAAAATGGTGCAAGTGCTCTGGAAAACAGTGTGGCAGTTCCTCAAATGGTTAAAGATAGAGTTGTCATATGTTCCCATAATTCCACATCTGGGGTATATACCTAAGAGAAGTGAAAACATATGGCCACACAAAAGCTTTAGATGAATGTTCACTGTAGTTTTGTTCATGATAGCCCCAAAGTGGAAACAACCCAAATGTCCATGGTCTGATGGATAAATGTGTTATATTCACACAATGGAATATTATTTTCTATAAAAAGCAACGAATATGGACTACAATGTAGCATGAAAACATAATAAATGAAAAAAGTCTGTCACAAAAGACTATACATTATATGATTACATTTATATGAAATATGCAGAACAGGTAAATCCATACAGATGGAAAGTAATTCGTGGTTGTCTGTGGGCTGGGACAAATGTGGGAAATGGGAAATGAAGACTACTGATACATAACAATTTATTTGGAAGGGTGTAAAAAATGATGGTTGCATGATTCTATCAATAAACTAAAAACCACTATATACTTGAGATAAATTTTATGACGTGAATTATAAAGAAAGCTATGAAAATATTTGTTTATGTATGCAAACAAATAAATGTGGAATATTAAGGTTTTGGAGTAAAAAGTTTAACATGCTTTATGGTTAATTACTCCTGTTACTGAAAAGGGGACGTAAGAACAATGGGGAGGG